>NC_043702.1:21647806-21666425 GCF_006229205.1 Suricata suricatta
TATATATATATATATATATATATATATATATATATATATATATATCTCCTCCAAACATTAATAGTTATTTTCAATGTTTTTTCTTTAAAAATAGCCTACATTTGTTGGTGCTAAATAGAATTCTATTATTTTCACAATTTGAATCACATAAAGTTGAATTTAAAGATGTGTAATATGGGATGAAAAAAAAGAAATGAAAGGTAAATGAGAGTTAATTAAATTGTAATCCAATGCAAATATCTCATTGAGTATTTAAAGGAAGAAATAAGCTTTTTTTTTTATTTTCAACTAATAACATAATTTAAATCTATCATATTTCTACAAATTATCATTTTCTTATGACAACACTTGAAATACAACATAGGAAATGTGCAACACTGCTCATTTGTCATTCAAATATTGGTAATAGAAGTAGAGTTGCTGAGGTGAGAGATACATGCACTGTCATTTGGATACATATGGTCAAGTTTCCTTCCATGGAGGTTGTGGGAATTTATACAACTACCAATGATAGAAGAGCTTGCCTCTTTGGCCCCAGTATTGGCAATAAAGTGACTCATGAAATTTTAGGATTTTTGCCAATGGGTAAGTAAAAAAAAATTTTCATTTGTAGTTTTTTCCTTAAATTGGTTTGAACAATTTTTCTATGTTCTAGAAACTTTTTTGTTTCAATTATTTTTTGTGGAATAAAATTTGAAGTTCTTTGCCCATTTTTCAAATGGAAATGTGGTCTTTTTTTCTTACCAATTTCTGAGAGATTTTTATATGTGATTGAGATTAACCCTTGGGGATATAGCATTAATGTTTCTCCTGTTTTTAATCTCTTTTTACAGTGGTGTTTTGTTTTTGTTTTGCTCTGTGGAAATTTTTGTTTGTTTTTAAAATATAACCACTTCAAGTACAAATCAATCATCCAGGTTCTCTTCTTGTACTGTTGAGAAAATAAGTTTATATTTAAGTCTTTGTTGAATTGAAAAATTTCTTGAATTATGAGATAAGGTATAAATTTATTTCTTTGAGACAACTATCCATTTGCTCCAACATCACTTATTTTACAAATTTTCTTTTTCCATGATTAGAAATATTACTTTATCCATTTATATCAAATTTTCACATGTTGTTAGATGTGTCTGTGATGTCTCTATTACATTTCATTGAAACTCAGCATTATATACCCATGCCATAATTTTATCTTAGTATAAATATACATATTTATATATTTGGTCATATAGACAGAAAGGGAGAGAGAGTGTCAGTGTGTGTGTGAGAGACCTGTGTATTCACTTTGTACCCTGCTATCTTACTAAACTGTTTTTATAGTAATTTTCAATATTTTTTCTTGGGCTTTTCAGGTATATAATCCTATCACATGCAAATAACAACAATTGTATCTCTTCCTTCCCAATTTTTCTTCCTAATTCTTCCTTTTGTAATCATGTTAGATAGTTCATATCTGCTATCTATCTGAAACTTTATATAATAGTGGGAATCCTTATCTTTTTCCTGACTTTATTGAGAAAGCCTTTAGTGTTCACCTATTAAGCATGATTCTTTCTGTTTGGGCTGAAGTAGATACATTTTATCATGCAAAAATTATCCAGTTAATCTTATTTTATCAAGTTTTTGTTAATAGTTTCTGCTGATTTGTGTCTAATACCTTTAAGTATAAATAGAAAAAAATGATCTTGCTCTCCAATTCGTAGATGACTATGTTCCTAATATTGAACTCTCTTTGTAAATTGAACTTTATCTGGATATTTAATTATTTTAACCCTCTTCTAGGTTGTTTTTGCTAATGCAAATGTGCAATCCCATTCCCACAGTCCAATACCCTCTCCTCCTTTTCTCCCCCTCACATCTTTGATGCCAAAACTCAGTGAGGATTAAAATGTGATTTGACACTCTATTCAATCCTCATATGATTATTACATATCTTGTTATAGAAATGTCCATGTGATTGATTGAAAAATGCTCCCCTAGCCCCACTGGCTATGTAATGTACCATACAATTTATGAATTTCATTCTATTTGTAAAATCCACAACCCAAGGGTTTTAGATCTGGGATTTTGTATTTTATTACTTTCCTGTTACTAATTATAAGTAAAGTTATCTTCCATTTATTATTTCCTTAGTTTGTATTCTTTGGTTTGTATAAATACTATACTCCAGAAAAAAGTAAATTTTGTTCTTGTCTGTCCTCTGTAAGGGCTTAATTAACATTATAATTATATTTTATTTAATGGTTTGATAAACCTTTTAAACGAGAAAATAAAACAGTTTTTTCGAAAACCCATTCAGTAAAAAGGCCTATGAAATAAAATGTCAAAGTGCTTTGCTTCTACCTTTTCACTTCTACTCTTGGTTACTATTCTGATCATTGAATCACTGTTAAAAATTTGGTGTGTATTCTTCCAGAACTTTCCTTATGCCACATAAAAAACAATAAAGGAGGGTTAAAAATTTTTAAATCTAATTTAGTAATAAAGTTGAATTGTTTTTAACACTTTTTGAACATTTGTATTTTGGAGCTGCCTGTTGGTATACTTTTTATGTTGTTTCTATTATGATCATTCTGTAAAGAATTTAATGTTTTATTTTATTTTTATTTTTATAGTAGTTTATTGTCAAATTGGTTTCCATGTAGCACCCAGTGCTTCTCCCCACAAGTGCTCTCCTTCATTACTGTCACCCTCTTTTCCCCACCCCCTCCCCCTTAGCCCTCGGTTCGTTTTCAGTATTCAATAGTCTCTCATGATTTGTGTCCCCCTCTCTCTCCCCAACTCTCTTTCCCTCTTCCCCTCCCCCTGGTCCTCCATGAGGTTTCTCCTGGTCTCCTGTTAGACCTATGAGTGCAAACATATGGTATCTGTCCTTCTCTGCCTGGCTTATTTCGCTTAGCATGACACCCTCAAGGTCCATCCACTTTCCTACAAATAGCCATATTTCATTCTTTCACATTGCCATGTAGTACTCCATTGTATATATACACCACATCTTCTTGTCCATTCATCAGGTGATGGACATTTAGGCTCTTTCCATGATTTGGCTATTGTTGACGGTGCTGCTATGAACATTGGGGTACATGTGCTCCTATGTGTCAGCACTTCTGTATCCCTTGGGTAAATCCCTAGCAGTGCTATTGCTGGGTCATAGGGGAGTTCTATCCATAGTTTTTCGAGGAGACTCCACACTGTTTTCCAGAGCGGCTGCACCAGTTTATATTCCCACCAAAAGTGTAGGAGGGTGCCTGTTTCTCCACATCCTCGCCAGCATCGATAGTCTCTTGCTTTGTTCATTTTAGCCACTCTGACTGGTGTGAGGTGGTATCTCAGTGTGTTTTTGATTTGTATTTCCCTGATGGTGAAATGTTTTAAAGAGATTAGCTGTTGTCTTCCATCCCTTTATCTTCTCACTTTTCCCCAAAGCAACCATTGAATCATTTCTAATGTCTGTTATGAAACTATTTAGCTCTTTTTCTGCATATGTATGAATTTTAACATCTATCTAAAATTGTATAGTATTTAAAATATTTTAATTAAATATTACTTGAAATATATATTCTATAGAATACACATTAATATATTATACATAAAATAATATATAGAATAACATCTAGTCTACACTCCTTGCTTATTTAACATAGCAGTAAAAAATGTCAGCAGGGTCTTTTTAAAGGCTGAAATATATTTCATTACTTCATTAAAGGACTCTTATGCTTTTCTTCCTTCTTTTGGCTCTTAAAATGCAGTAAAGATGTAGTACATGAATGTGGGTAAAGTACAAGAGGAGAGATTGCTGACTTCGAGTTACATGAAAACTTTGATAGAAACCATCTTCTTAAAAGTTGTTTCACCATTTTCTGAACCTCTTTTTAATATCTTTACTGGTTTGGAGTATTATCAGTCTCAAGTTATTATCAATCCAATATTGAGATCTCATTTTTTATAATTTTTATTTCCTTGGGTCCCTTGGGAGGTGAAGCATATTTTCATATACATATTAGACATTTGATTTTCTTCTGTGAATTTCCTTTATATACGCTTTGCCCATTTCCTACTCTATGCAATTGTTTTTCACTCATTTATTTCAAGGAGCTTATTATATGTTAGGGATGTTAACAATTGTATGTGTCAAACATTTGCTCCCAAGCACTTCTAAAGGTCCCCCCCTCTCTTATTTGTACACTGCACATCCTCTCTATTGGCTTCTCCTTTCCATTTCCCTTTTGCCCAGTCTATTTCCTGTCTTATTTGTATCACTACTAAACTAGAAGAGAATAAGGGAAAAGGAGTTAAATATTTGAGTAAGACCTATGACAACATCAGTTTAGTTAGAAAGGATATGGAAACTTCTCACTCAATGTGTCGGAGGATTCTGTGGGTGCTTTCTGTCTATTCCAATTTTTCACGAAGTGACTTTTCTTTCAGAGCCATTAATAATGACTGATTATCCCAGTGAAAACATGGAACTCACTGACACACTGGCTTATCAAATGTAAAAAGTGCTGTTAGTCATTCAGATGCTCTAATGCACAAATATTTTGTTAATAAAAAGTATGGTCAGTTACCAAAGATTTGAAATGTTTGTGACACTCAAAACCAGAATGTTTTCTTCCAGCAAATGCTGTGCTACTTTAATTTTTATACTATAAAGACAGAAAACCATAAAGAATATTCATTAATTCACATAAGAAGGACTCTGAAAGATAGATCAAAGTAATGCAATTTTGGGGAAAGACGAAAAGTCAGGAAGTATATTTTTCAGGAAGGCATTTGGATTGTTAGCTCTTGCAAACAGAGGAAGGAAAAGCAAATGTTTAATAGCATTTTAAAAAACAATAGATTCCTCTGTCAATTCCCTCCAGGCCTTGCCTCTTTCTCCTCTTATTTTGTGTGTCCAGTCATTCACATCTTGCCTGAATGTTTCTATTTTATTCAGACACTTGATAGTGTTTTCTTGATGGTAAACTAACTTTAGTAAGAATGGAGTTTATAGCTTGGCTGTCGTCATTGATACCCCATGGAAATCTTGATTGAGGTAATCATTAAGACCAGGAAATCAAAAATTCTCTTTTTCTCTCTTGTTACATCATGAGAAAAAAATTTGTAGGAGGATATATCTTTAAATTTATTTTTACAAATTATATTATGAAGAATAAAGGGAGGCCATCACTGTTTATCTAGGGAGCAGAGTACTTTGTACTTTATAATATTAAACATTATTTCTAAAGATAATTGTTACATTTTCATTGGTAAACGACTGTTTTCTGGGAAAACCATGTGTATATTATTGTATTTCCTTATTTTGCTTGCTCTTAAGTAATTTGAGAATGAAGATTTTTATATTAGCTGAATATTGAGTTTTAGGGTCAGGTGTGGTAGATTCTATCATTTTAACTTTTGTTTATGTCTTTAAAGCCTCTTGCTCTTGGCAAGTTACAATTTAAGAAGGCAGAAAAACACATTTTAGTATGCAAAAACAAAGTATTTGGCAGCCAAGATAATCAGCATTTATGCAAACTAAACATTTTCAATATTTATGAAGATTTAAGAAAATGTAGAAAATGTTATAGGACTGTTTACCAATTAAGATCTATTGCCTGTACCTTGAATCCATAGGGTAGGTTTTAAAAAATATATAATTTATTGTCAAATTGGTTTCTATATGATACCCCATGCTCATCCCCATAGGGTAGATTTTTATTCGTTTTTCAATCTAAGAGAATGGCGGCATGCTTTAAGAAATAGTTTACACTACAATAGGAAAATTAATCTTGTATAAAATAAGAAAGGCTTACCGTGTGTTGGAAATTTAAGAAATGGTTCCAGTTGTATTTTGTCATAATAAACATCTACTCTCCCCTTCCCTGCACCCCATCCTGGCTCTTCCACACATCTGTTTTTGTTTTCTGCGCCAGGCTTAGAATGAAAGCAAGGAAGACAGAGCTCAGTCTGTTCTCTCAGTAAAAATAGCCGTATCATTGGTGGTCATAGAAATACTCCAGTGACTTTTAATATGCCTTTCTTTGACAATGATTATATTTCACTTTTTCAGCATGACTGTGTAGTGTCATTTAATAATTAAAAATATGTCATAATGTTATTTTACAATCAGAATTCATCTTCCTGCTAAGTCTAATTCAGGTTCATTTCCCTTATTAAAAAAGGAAAAAGGTTTGCTTGGGAATGGCAAAAGGGAACAGAAAAGGTGTTTTTATAGTACATCATGAACAAAATGTTGGGAAACTTAACTAATAGGTCTTGTTTTCTCAACATGTTTTTCAGGAATACTAATGGGTTACTAATTAATTGATAAATTAAGTGAACAATTAAAGTCTATTCATTATACAAAGACAATGCATTATACATAAAGTCCATTTTTATACAAAGAAGGTTTCATTTGAAGGCAGATTTCTACTCTGGTACAGGGAGAAAAGTAGAATAATCTTGGGTTACATCAAATTAAACATGATTAGTTTATAGTGGCTGATTTGACATTTGATGTAAACATTAACTCTGGATATGTTACAGGCTTTGGTGAGAGGTAGCTAGGATGATGTGGTAGTGCATGTGTAAACCCTGTGTTTTAAATATATGGTCTAGAATGTTTTAATATTGTGAGTACTCTGAATATGTCCAGATGAGAATTTTTAACTATAAGCATGGTTTTATTTACCATAAATGTGAAACAAAGCCAACGAGGGACACCTAGGGAAGAGAGGATCCTCAAGGACCTGTTTAGACAGTTGTTTCTAGAAAAAAACAGTCTTCAGTCAAAGACTTGTCAATCCTATTTTTAAAGATTGATTAGGTAGCTGATTTTTTCTTCCTTCTGTCCTTGGAGAAAATGAAAAATAACAGGTCCTCTTCCACTTTAGACTAACCATTCATATACTTTATGACAGTTAGGTCTCCCTTGAGCCTTCTTTTCTCCAGGACAAATTATGCTAACTCCTTCAATCTGTCCTCACAGGTCCTATTTTTCAACCATTAAATCATCTTACTGTTCTTCCCTGTATCTTTTCCAGTTTCTTCAAAACCCTTTAAAAAATATGAAGTCTTAAATTGTATAAGTTTACATATATTAGATAGGTTAGGACTTCAGGATGATATTTATTTCCACCGTCTATGTCAGAAAAGATGGTCACTATGACACAGGTCAGTTGGATAAGAGGAATAAGAGTAAAAATAGAAGGCAAGTGAGCAGTTTAATATCAACTCAGTGGATTCATATGAGGAGAAATAGTAAAACTGTGCCTGCAAAAATGTCATAAGTGTTCTTTATAAGTCCTTTGGAAAGACACCAAAACTCAAGAACTATTATAAAAACAACTAGAACTGCTTTGGTTTATTCTTTAATAAACTGATGCCTCCTTTTTCTAATTATAATTCTATAAAGAAAAAGATTAGCAGGTGAACTAACATAGTGGCAAATTCAGGACAAAAGAAAAAGGTGAATAATAGAAGATGAGCAGTTGTTAACTCAAGAAAGATGAGCACAAGGATTCAGCATTAGAGTGACTTCAGTTATTAAGAGAAAACCGATTTTTTTTTCCAAGCAGATATTAATACCAAGAGGGGACATTTGTGGAATGTTACATAGTATAGCATTATTTTTTGTAGCACATGACTAGTAGGAAGAGCATGATACTAGCTTTGCTGATACGCTGTCCTGGGTATATGACGTTGCATTGTGTTCTCTTCAGCATCATGTTGATTTTACGTGCTTTGCATATAGTATGCATTCGACCTCTCCATTCCATAAGGGCCAAAAAGGAACCCATAATCTTAAAAACCAAGTTTCCCCCCCAAGTTTCCCAATTACTATGAGAACAAGATTCCAGTGTAATAAAAAAACCTACAATAAAATCCCTAAACCTTCTAGTCTTTCTTACTTCAACCTAATTGCATTAATAATTGAATTTTGTATTTCTTTGATAATTCAACTTTAAACCAAAAGGTTTTTCTATGCCCAAAGCAAAGGACCTAGCATTTACCTTACTCTCTCTCCTTGGTTATGCACTATGGAATGGGGGTGAACTTTCACAAGAAAGAAATTAAGTCATTATGAAGAGACGGTTCTGTGTTCGTTTCAATATCCTCCCTATAAATCAACAGTCAATAATAGGGATCATAATAAAGTCAGCTTATAAGAGCGCTATTCCCCAGATGTAGAGCTTCATGATATACCCATTGCTGGCTTATTTTCACATTAAGTTGGGATAAAAATATAAATTTGCCATGCCCATATTGAAGAACCACAGGCAGATACTAGAGGGCTTGTGCATCAAATGGTGGGCAGTGTGGAATATTTGTATTTTGCACTAACCCCTCTTTGAAAGCTAATGCAGTATGGTCTTACCATTTTTGCAGACAGGACAACATTGTTCTGGTTCATAGACTGGGTTGACACACTCAGGAACTGCGCAGTCTGCTACAACACAGTGAACTTCATTGCTGGGCTCACAGCGACACCATTCACATGGAGAGGGCTAGGAACAAATCTAAAATTAGCCCCTTTTCTCCTATAACTTAAGGCTTGCACATTCATATGCTGTCAGAAGATAAAACATCAGTGTTTATATTGGCTTTACTATATCACTCCATTTACCATGTGTATGATCATTCTTCCCCAATGGAAAGCAACCTGGATATTCAAGCCAAAGTGGGTTGCCTTGTGGTGCTCAGGTTGCTATAAGCAACTGGAGCACTCTGAGATGACTCTTCCTATCACTTATGTTCCTATTTCCCAAAGAAGTGTTGGGACAACTAATATGTCACCTCCTGGTTTGGTTTCCAGATACACTGATTGCTCTGCCTTCCTCTGGTAAATGTGAATGATATTGGAACATGGGAAATAAGTTGTTGCCATTTGTTACTTTTCTTCCTAAGAAAGAAAAGGACTACTGAGAAACAAGAAAATGGTAAATGGACATCCTTACGCTTTGTATGAACTCCTTTTCAAGCTAACCTAGACTCTAAGTCACATTTTTTTCCAATATGAATTTTAGAAAACACCCAGTTACTGCCTCTTGAAAGAGGTAGTGAATACCTTTCATCTTGCTTGCTTTTGTGAATGAACTAAAATTGATTGACTTAAAAAGCCACCAGGTAAGAGTCAAAGACTCTAAAAATGGAATTGAAAAGTTATTAATTTAGAGGGGGAAAAAAGGCAGAAAACAATTTTTGTCTCAACAGTACTTACCAGTCAAGATTGAGTTAGAGATTTTCTGTTTCTTTTCTACAAAACTGCCTATACCACAAATAATCTCAAGCAGTGACTACTGTTACATCTTCATGTTTATAAGTTCTGTCTCTCCTTTCTCATGCAACAGAGTTTGGAATTCTGGAATAAAAACTTGGAGGTCTCACAAGCTATACAGATGTCTACTTCTCAAATCCTCCCATTTGTTCTGAGAAAATACTGTCTCCAGTCCTATGCCATGGTGCCATAGCTCCTCCTCACTTGCAAATTGTGTCAATTCAAGCTCTCTGCCTTTGTCTCAGTTGTTACTGTCCATGTCAGCTCTTGTTTTTCTTCAACCTGACCATTTGGGTAATGATATCAGTGCTTCTTGACTCGGCGAGTCTGTGGGGGTAAAAACCTTTCAATTAATTATTTTCAAATTAATGTTACCTTTGCCCTCTGCTTGGAGAATGAGAGTCTAACTTTCTATTATTTTACTTTTCAGTTTAGTGGGAAAAAGAGAATTAGACATAGAATCTGTGGGAAAAGTATTGCTAACATTGTGAATACCTTCATTGAAGGGTTTACCATGTGGTGAGATGTGTAAAGTATCTCAAAGGAATGTATTAGATCATCCTGAAGCTCCTTTACTGAATAACCTCAGAAAATTAAAGAAAGGACTTTTTAACATAACACATTTGTTGGAGAAATGTAAGAAATCCTGTGAGAAAGGAAAATTCTTGCTGCTCCAACTCTTTATTTTATAATCCCCATTAAGATATCTTACATTCCCAAGAAAAATGGTTAGAAAGTGTCCCCCTTTTCTTGGTTAATTGCAAAGAAGCATTTTACATAGGCTTCTGAAGTACAGCAAGGACTTCACCTGCATTTATGCTTAATATGAGAGAAAAAGGGAACCACTAATATGGCTTCCACACCCTGCCCTTCCATAGTTGTGACTGTTCATTCTTGCTAATTCCTTTCTTGCTGCAGCATGGGCTGATCTGTGAAACTCTAGTGGACTGATTCAGGCATTAAAAATCCCCCCAAAGCCCCTAAATTTTCTAATACAAAATGTTTACCTCAAAGTAACTGGCCTGTGAGAAAGATTTGCTGGACTATTAGAGTCCCAACACAGATTATTAAAGACCCCATTCTGACTCAAACGATGTTTTTGGACATGATTAACTACTAGATGTCATGCCAAGCCATTTCCCTATGTCAATTTACTTATTTCTCATAATAATCCTATGACGGAAGATTTGTTATTATCTCCATCTCACAGATGAGGATATAGGCTGAGAGACGGTCACTAGTGTCCTCAGTCCTAGGCAGCCAGGGGCAGAGGCAGTATCGTGTACTGCCAGCGATCGCAAGAATCACTACTCTGGGTATTCCCATGCAAGTAGTTCATTTTCCAGTCTTTGTACCCTGCTCTATGCAGGCCAGATCCAGAGGAATAGCCATTAGGAACGGAATAATTGATTTATGAAAGATACGTACTTCTGCTAAGAAAGAGAATTTCACTAGGGTATTGAGTGTATAAAGAGGTTATTATGGAGCCATAGAGCTTTTTAACCTTCTGCAAATGTAAATTAGTAAGAAAATTATAGTAGGTTGAAGTTAAGTTGCCCTGAGGCTCACATCCTTGAGGGCATCTTTAGCCTTGTAACTACACTGGAAGGTTTCTGGGAGAAGCACTAACAGATAGCAGTGCAGTAAAGACCCAGGGGCATCTATGGGAAGCCAGTGGAGACTGGATGTGTATGCCCTAGAATTCTGAGAACTATTCTGAGGAAGAGTTATGTCTACAAGGCTTGGTGATAAAAGTACACCTGATTTTTGAAGGAATTTTGAATAATGAGAAACATAAATTGGAAAAAAAATAAAAGTATCACCCTAGCCACTGAGTAACATTTTCTTTGACTCTTCCCTGGATTCTGACTTTATTCAAATATCATACTCTTCCTGGGTCCAGAATCTCTTGCCAAACACATGTCATTTCCTCTTTTGTTTTCATTAATTTAATCTCTTTTAGTCCATTTCTTCTTATCTTGCATCTCCATGTGTGCCCAACCCCCACTCTGAATACTCAATCAAATTTAACGCATGGATCTTACTCCAAAGCCCCTTTCTTCTCTAGCATTATCAGGACTTTCCTTTCACAAATTCATCAATTCAGATACCAGTGATTTCTTGCCCAACTTGACTTCTTCCACTGCCCCAGCTTTCTCCTGCACTTCTGAAAAGACATTGCATAAGCAGCAAGAAGTCCCTGGGAGTGAACAATGTCCATTGTTCCTACTTTAAAAATCCTTCTCACCTTGCAGCCTAAATCTGAAAGGTTTGGTGCTTTCAATAATCTTTACATCTTTAAGGGCTGAGCTGGCTGCAAATTTCTTTTTATCAGGCTCTTCAATGTGAAAACTATAGATTAAACCTGAAAATGTCCACGTAAAACTAAAGATTAAACAATAAAGCTATTTTTAGAGGAACAGAGAACACCGGAATAAGAACTTGGAATGAAATTATTCTTACTGGCTTTTTATTTTTTTTAGAAGAACATGTGAAATTACAACTAGTACATGGCTTTTGTCAGCTAGAGATTTGGTAAGTAGGATGATTAAATGACACCATCCTAAAATTTTATATGAGAAAAATCTTTTTCTAAGAAATCTCACAGACATGTCATTTCTGTGAAAGCTTTGGAAAATAAAGTTACATTCACTATATATATACCTTTACATAAATTTTAATTAAAATTTAGATTAGAAGCCAAATGTATTTATGTATTAGATAATTCAACAATTTTATGTCTCTTATGAACCTGTACACCTCCTGCTTAGGGTTTTTGAATATCTAATATGGAACTCTGTTTAAGTAAAACCAAGCATTTTATCTGTAGTTCCTGCTATCACTGAATATATTTGCATGGAAAATTTAAATACTGTCCCAGCTTCCCCGAAATTACAAAAGGGGTTTCCTACAATATATAGGAATTTATATATTTACTTTATAATTAATAGAAAAAATGGGATTCTTTTTTAAAAATTGATTTAGGTGATTGGAATCCAAATTTTTATCCTTGGTATTAGAGAATGGAAATATGACAATACACATAATTTTTTTCCAATGGTTAGCTTTTGAAGACCTTGAAGCTGAAATCCCAATGCCATTGTCTGTGATTTTTGAGAATTCTTATAAAATTGAAGGGGATGTGCCAGAAATCTGGGAACAGTAGACTGCACCATGATTTTTTTGAAATGGAGAAAGTAGTCTGAAAACTAATAGCTTACTAGAATAATTAAGTTACTCCAGAAAAATTGTCAAATATGCCCTTTGTGAGAATTTGGAAGTTAATATAGTCATGACTAAGGGTCAACATAGGATTATGAGAACATGTTATTACAGACTAGTTGCATATAATTTTCAAAATGTTTGTAGAAAATGCACATTTATTTTATACTCTGAGTACACTGGCTTACTTTCCATATCTGAGCAAACACAGTACCTTGTGGCATCATTATTTATGTGGATACTGTTACTGGCATTGTTTATAGAACTCCCATGAGGAAATAGTCACAGCCTACCAGATTTGTTACCCAAATTCAAACCTCAATGTGACAAGGGCATAGCAGTGTTCAGTTTACTATTTTAACTTGGTGAGGTTTACGGTAATAGTATTCTTACAAATTGGGAAACTATGAAATAGAAAAATTAGAAAAACAATATTTCATTTAGTTGGCTTTGTTTGGATGGCTATGACCTCATGGTTAGAAGAAACTTCTTTATAGCTTTAGTACTTAGTACTTCTGGTCTCAGATGCTATGAATCTTTGGAAAATTAGATAGCCTTTCTGAGCCTTAGTTTCTTAATCTATAAAATGGTAATAACAGAATTACCAATTTCACAGAGTTGTTGTGAAGCACACTAAATGTGTAAGAAAAATTATAATACTGTTATTTTATTCACTTGCAGACTTATTGATGGCTTTTTAAAAAATTTTTTTAAAGTGTAAAATTGGACTCTAGCGTAAGACTAGATTTAAAAGAATATTTAGATTACTTTTCTTGTTGGAAATGGAATCTGATTACAGAGGTGCTTACAATAAAGTTTTATAGAACTTGGTTTGTTGCAGGGCAGGGGGAGAATGAACTGGTAGAATTAATCATATCAGAAACACACTGAAGAAAATTGTTGTTAGAAGTTTCTAGATAAAGACTAATTATGGACAGTTAAAATGACCATCATATTTCACTCAGGGAAAGGAAAAGAAAAAATGAAAAGCAACAAACCTGTTTTCTTTGCCTGATGTCTCAGCATTTAGATGTGAACTCAAATGCCCTTTCTCCAAGGAGGTCTTCCATAATCCTTCTCCATCACACTGCCTATTCAGAACTCTCATCAATGCATGAGATTATCTTACTGGTTTGAGTGTATGTTTGTTTATTTTTATCTGTCTTCCTTATGGATTATAAACTTCTTACAGTATGTTGTTCATTGCTATACTCAGCACCAAGAAGGTATCTTAGCACATGGTAGATACTCAACAAATATTTGTTAACATTTACAAATCATTTATGCATAATCTATATTTTCTTACTTGTGAAGCCTGAACTCTGGGCAGCTCCATCTATGTTGATCATGCATGGATAGGATTCTGATTCTGTAAGATACTTGCATTTTTTTTTAAATACTATAAAGGGCACTTTGTGGGGAAAGGCTCCTGACTATGAGTCATCAAATGAGTATTCAGGTTCCAATATTATGACAATGAATATAAACTTACTTTCTAAAGGCAATTTGAAATTCACATTATCCACCATGTGGATCACAGTTTAAATCAAACTTCAAGCACTCCATTGACTAGACTCTCGCAGTAGATAATTACAGACTTATTGCACTAGCAAATACCATGATAACTAAATTTTAGGGTAAGAATACATACAGAGGAATTCCTCAGGAGTCTAAGAAAAAGCTAGTCTCATTTTATAATGTGTGTTAAGTTTAATGGTTGCCTCTTAGACAAAATGATTTTAGTATAATGTAAACTATTTTTCAGGGAAAAAAAAGTACAACAATCCTGATTTTCAACAAGTCCATTTTTCTAAGGGACGAATTAGATTACAAAGTCCAACAAAACACATCCTGAAAACTCTGAGGAACAAAGCTAGATTCCTAGAAAGCCTCCCCGTGAACATTGTTGTAGGCCGGAGTGGTGGGTGCATACAGTATTCTGCTGCCAAGTTCTAGCACACTGCTATACCAATGGCTTTCCTTCTGACCAAGTGATACCAGGCTTCACATACCAGATGGTACTCCATTTCTTTGATAATTTTGGCAAAAAAATATCAGAGAGAATATAGCTCAGATTGCTTTTCTAAAAACTTCCCATTAAACAACTATTTAAAATTTGATCTCCACCAAGGAAAAGATACTGCTTTAAGAAGCACTCTTCTTTTGGAGATAATTTATGGCATAAATTTTATCACTTTATGGAACAAATCTCATTACTTTCAAACTGTATGAGAAATTTGGAATACTATTTCAAAGTTGCTGATGCCTGTCAGGAATCTCACTGTTCACTTAATTAAAATATACATTAAATTACAGAGTACAAGAGTGTTTAGCATCCATTGCCACTACTGTAGCCAGTAATTTGCATGCGGCAGATGTCACCTAATAATCAATAGAGCCAATGGATTTTGAACAAAATTCACAATCCTCTAAGAGAAAACCCATTGCATCAGTGATTAAAATGCTCCTTAATGTCCTGCATCAAATGGAACTGTAGTGATTTCTTCAGTGATCTGCCCTATTGATTGGAGCACATTGGAAACACTGAGGTCGTATGTCTTACCAAATTATGAACATAGAGCTGAAGTTTCCTTAAGAATTTAATACTACTGAAGAAAATAGAAAACTGGATGCATAGACTTTTTTTTATAATAACCTCAGTTTGTCAGCAAATGTGTCAGCAAACGATGTTATCATTTGAGTAACAAGTTAAATAATAGCTGTTCTGGCTTTATCTAAGAGGTTGGTATCTTGATAATACATTCTGGAATATTATTTTTCAGGTGTCTGTCAAAAACCACTTTACGTTTGTTGAAAACAAACATTTTAGCCAGGTGATTGTAAAGAGTACGCACAGCTTTGCCCATGTAGATATAATATACTAGGTAGGCAATAAAGTAAAAGTCAGAAATAAGATATATGATTTTAAAATTATTTATTGAGTGTATCTATTAAATGTGTAGCATATATAAGATAAGGTATATTAAGTATACCAAGATGAATTATATATCTAGCCTGTCCTTAATAAGTGACAACCTAGAAATAGAACTAAGTATCTATAGAAATAAGTTCTGGTTTTGTAAAACAAATGACTTTTCATAAAAATAACTGATGGTACTATTATAATGGAAGATAGAATTATTGGAGTTAATCTTTGTCTTTTTATTTATATTTACTCTGACTCTAATGTAAAACACAAGAATATTGCAAAGAAGTTGATGAAATATCCAATCTAAAATTATTAATTATCAAGTATAAAAAACGTTCACTGTCTTAAAATTTATTATTATAGTGACACCTGGGTGGCTCAGTCAGTTAAGTGTCTGACTTTGGCTCTGGTCATGATCTCACGGTTCATGAGTCAAGCCCCACATGGGGCTCTGGGCTGATAGCTCAGAGCCCTAAACCTGCTTCAGATTCTGTGTCTCCCTCTCTCTCTGCCCTTCCACCCACCTGCACTCTGTCTCTCTCTCAAAAATAAATAAAACATTAGAAATTTAAATAAAAGAGGAACTTACTATTATAGTTACAACAGTGACATCATGTTAATGATTTATTTTTTTCTTTGAAAATGTTTTTTTTTCCTACAAGTTTATTTAAACATATTTTGGCTTGCTTTTTAAGAGCAGACAACTTAATAACTACATACTGCCTATTCTAATAAGCTGATGGTATACAGAAACAATTTTTTTTCTGAATATTTTCAAGGAACTTCATGACAGTAAAATGTAGCCTTTTCTGAAGTATGAAGAATAGCACACAGGAAAATAAGCTTTAGATAAGGAGGATAAAAACAAAAATATCTTTCTTGAGTTGCAATCACAGATGTATTTTTTAAATAGATAAAATATGCTTATTAAGAAAATAACAGTGTACATTTTAGAAAAAAGAAAGGATGTGTTAGCTGCCTCTACAGTCTTCAAAGGAGAACCCAAAGATACAGACAAAGGCTAGAAGGTTCACAATGGAGTAAAGACTTTGATGAAAGTGTCATACCTGTCCTTGTGAAATAGCCTATAAAAGCAGCAGCCTCTAGTCCTTCACTGATAAGCTGGATGGACTTTTGACTTTGGTACATTAATGGTCCTTGACAATGAGTAGAATATTTTGACTAGAGCCTGTGCTAAGGATATGCCACTTATCACCTATTTATGCAATACTAAAAAAGTGAGCAACTGTATAGCTTCAAAACTTTCCTGTCGACACTAAAAAGAACAGATTGTTGATATCCGTTAAAAGCCAGTCATCTACACTAGCATTAAAACAGGGCCATGTGTGCGTGGGGGAGAATACATTACAGTTAGAATTCTACAACCTGAAAGAATCATGTTGAGACACATAAGACCAGGCCTATTCTATGAGAAACATTGAAGGGAGGTGCTTCACATGGTTGTTGCTGAAAGCAGGGCTTTTCAGGGAGTAGGAGGTGAAAATTTTAGGGCTAGAATAAACAAATCCATTTGTATTGGGAGTACCAATCAGATTGTTAGTTCAGAAGGCTCTCTCTGCCACTGTCTCAGAATTTCTCTGGGCAAAAATGTACTAAAAGTTGAAGTCTTTTCTTGCTTTTCCATTTGCTGGCAACATTGTACTTTTACATATTATGAAAAGGTAGTAATTAAAAATACAGTGAAGTGCTTTATAACTGCTAATATTAAAGTATATTAGTTTTCAATTTTAAGACCAAACAGCAATTTCTTTCTGAATTTTATTTGATACTTAATTCATAGTTTACCTCTTTCCGCAAAAATATGTTGAGATGGCATATGGGCAATCATATGAAAGTATATTTTAATTTAAAAAATCTTGAGTGAGTAATTTCTCGATAAGCCTTTGACATTAGTATGTATTTGTCTTATGCAAGGTGCAGCAAAAACAGTCATAGTTTTGAAACTGTGTATAAAAATGGCTAGTGCTAATGATCAGTGCAATTTGACCATATGACAATGTGGGATGAGCATACTCGGAACTCAACTTCTGCTATCAAGGAATGTTGATTTATCTTAAATTACTTGAAATTGAGTTTTTTCATTTGTAAGGTAGAGATAATAATAGGGCTCTAATTTCACCACTGGATTCTTAGGAGACTGAAAGGAAATCATGTAATATATGAACTATATGGCCTTGATTAAAAGACCCTCCTTGTTATGGCTTTTAGTGTGATCAGTACTTCTATTTATTTTTTTTTAAATTTCTTTTTATCTATTTTCAATGGCCATGTATTTATTAAGGGAATATATTGATCATAAATTGTTTTTACTAAATTATGGCATGATTATTTCAATTATAAGGTATTTGAAATATTGAATTTGTAAAGAATACATCTTTTAGAGTGTTAAAAGCAGGTTGGGTGGCAGCTCTAAAATGTAGCAATGTATGACTTATATTGTGGTTAGATGAAGATGACATTGGGAAACATTTTTAGATAGTTAATGAGGTTCTTGTTTACTGAGATGAAACTCCAATATTTAATCAAATTCTTGGCCCAAACAGATTTTTAACAGGGTAACTTTAGCTCACCTTATTTTGAATCTTGATTTAAGTATGTTCTAGCTTCAGTGTGACTGTCCTAGTGTCTCATTAACTAAAGGAAAATGCTCTGTGATTGTCTTTTTTTCTCCTTAATGAAGCTTTCTAAATCCTAGCAGTCAAAGGTTTGCTATTTTAGCAGCATTTTATTTTTAATGTTGGGGAAAAATTAAACTTGGGCTGAATACTTTTAATTTTTTTCCCTGTCACATTTAGGAAAGGGAAATAAAACTAATATATGGTGAAAATAAGTAGAGTTTCAGAGAACTGTGGCTGTTTTCTCACTATAAAGAGAAATGACTTAATTTGGTAACCACTGGAAGTTTTGTAGTAACTATGGTATTTCTGCAAAATCATTATCAAAGTCCATGGTTTGTTGCTGTCTTTAAGTTTGTATCTCATGGATGTAAAAATTTAGAAAAACCCTCTAAATTGGTGAAAATATTCCTGGGTGGTTCTCACTGCATTCAGAATGCAGCTGTTATTATTTATTAATAGACTGGAAGATGTCTTAGAGTCACACGTCTTCATGGCAATGGGAGTTTTTTAAATGAAAGAAATTGAGCCCGGTAAAACATGAAGCAGGGTAAGAATTTTCCTCATCCT
>NC_043702.1:21666525-21715709 GCF_006229205.1 Suricata suricatta
ACATTGTAGTACTTGTTTTGCTTGTTGGGGGTGTTTGCTTATTTAATACATTTCATCAAAGACAGAAATTACATGCTGGTTTTTCCCCCCCATAGGAAGTGTGTCTTGGGTTTTCCCCTTATTATTTTCTTTACTTTTTTTTTCCTCTTCTTTTTTTGATGGTGGGGGTGGTTAAGTTTAAATGAAGTTGCTTTTACAACACCAAAGACTTAATCATCCATTTCCTACATAAAAGGTAGCTACTTTTTTGCCTGGATGGACCTCAAGTATACTGTAGTATAGAGGTGGAATTTAAGGAAAGGTATTAAGCAGGCTGTGTTGTAGCTTATGGGCAAGTAATAAATTGTATCATTTATCTTGAATGTATCATAGATAAGCTGCTATATAATGATTGCCACTTCAGATAGCTGTGAAATTAGGTGATTGACTAGTTGTTACTTAACCTTCTAATTTCTGTATAAGTCTAATTACATGAAATAGAAGTTGGTGTTTTGATTTTTTACTTTGCTTTTCTGTTTGGAGTGTCATTGTAACTACTGTATTGTAAATGATGGAAAATAATTGCATATGTTAAAAAAATAAATTGTGTTATATTAAAAAAAATTTCCTCATCCTAGCATGTATACATTTCCTTCACACTGAAATATGAAATATTTTAGCATTATAGTTGAACACCTAT
Source organism: Suricata suricatta (assembly GCF_006229205.1). NCBI lineage: Eukaryota > Metazoa > Chordata > Mammalia > Carnivora > Herpestidae > Suricata > Suricata suricatta. The sequence continues at coordinate 21,667,205 of NC_043702.1, forward strand.
TAGAGAATATAGGGCATGTAGACACTCACATGAAAATGAAGCCATCTCTACCGTGTCTTAAAACACATCCTTAGTGAACTTGTGGCAGCTGGTCAGATATAATGAGAAGAGCACTACGGTTAGTTAGGAGCCCTTCCTTCTCATAAAATAAGAATAAAAATATCTTAGAATGAAACAGTTCTTGAGAGAACACAGGGGCAAAATGTTTTATAGAATTGTTAACCATTATTTGTTTGGCCTTGGGCACAGATCTGGTGTGTCACTTTGAGTCCCTTTGTGGCTCCTTGTTCAGCCCAGACTTTGGTCAAAGCTCCATGGCCTGGTATTCGCATTGTGAGCTGGACCTGTGTCCCTCTCTCACTCTTTTATGTTCTGCTCCTCTACAGTTTATGCCACTTGGGTTGACTCATTTCTCTCTGAATGTGCTTGGTACTTTTTCCAATGTTCCAATTTTGTCTAAAATACTTTCAGTGTGCTGAAATCCCCACTCATAAGCCTTCCAGATTAAATTCCTCCTTTCTTCATATCAATTTCTAGGACAGTCATCACAGACCACCTGCTATTAGTGGTACCTATATTATTCCTTTTGATAAACTAGTAGCATTTTGAGGGTCAGATTTATGTCTTATGTATTTTGGTGCAACCCTACAAGGCCTACCACTTCTTCACATGTAGATGATATTTAGAATACTTAATGAAATCAAACTATGGGTTATGTGAGTTAAATTGAAAAAATATAATAATGAGCTGAATACCTAAGAAGATAATATACATATTTTCTTTTATTAATGTCACAGGAAATATATTACATTAAATAAAAAATACCTACTTGTCATGCTATCAAAGGAGAACACAAGGAAGATGAAAATAATGGAAACCATTATTATCTTTGCTAATCTGTTTCTTCTGAGAATTCTCAGTAAGTGGAAAGTTATTAAATTATTATTCATCAATGTAAACAACAAAGCTGTACTCCTTGAAGTCAAGTGTGCCGAAATATATGACTTAATATTATTATTGCCAAGTATGCATGTCAACAATTATAATATGCAAATCAAAATGCTTTTTTAAAGTTATGTATGTGAAAAGAGTTACCTGAGACCACCTATAGATGAAGTTGGACTTATCTATCAGTCTCCAAAATGTTTAACCTTTGAAGAATGCGGATTGGAAAGATTTGATGAGAACACAATTTGAGGGAAGTAACAAGGGAAGAATAATTTTATCATAGATCAGGGGTTGGCATTTCTGTAGAAAACCAGATATGGTCTCTGGAGCAACTACTCAACTCTTCACTGCAGCTTAAAAGTCACCACAGACACTATAGAAATGAATAATCACAGCTGATTTACAATAAAACTCTATAAAAAGCAGGTAGTAAGCTGAATTTGGTTCATGGATTTTAAAGTGTCAATCTCTTAGATTTTTGGTTATATGTAGTTGGCATTATGATGATGATGAACAAGAGGAAATTTTTTCAATTAAATGATTTTATGTAAGACAAATTAATTTCCATAAACAGTCACATTTATGTTAATGTTGGGAACTTTGAAAAGAGCCTGAAAATAAAGGATAAGCTGAGACCCATAAATTTTTATCATTAACTTCCCATAAGAGTCAAATAAAAAAAATTAGGGTATGTTGAATCATTAGTAAAGTATTTCTTAGACTGTGTTTCATTGAACTCTTATGAACCTTAAGATGTTAATAGATGTTCTGAGAAAAAAAGGGGTTCTTCTGTCACATAAATTTGTGAAATCCTATATTAAGTATAGTTTAGTGGTAATAGTAATAAAAATGTCACATAGCCTTTATGAATCCCTTATTGTATGCCAAGTAGTTTCTACTATTATCTCTCCTTTAGGGATGTGTACACTAAAAACTGCAGAGGTAAAATAATGCACACCTAGATCACTTGGCTGGTAAATAGTAGAGCCTCCTCTAAAGCCAAGTTTTCCCCTCCCATGTCAAGCTCATCACTGTTGAATAATATACACTGACTCTCAAACCTTTTAAAATGCTCAAGCCATGTCAATACACTAATATACATTTCACATTTCTAAGAACTCTTAAAGGATACATCATTTCTCAGATTTACTTGACCATGAAAAAAAGTTAGAAATCCTTACTAAGAATCTCACACAGTGCTCGTGTTCCCTAGAAAAGAACCTGGAAAAGGCTACATACATCATGACAGTGATTCCCAAATCTAGCTGATCATTAGAATTATCTGGGAAGCTTCAGAAAAACATAAATGTAAATAATTTCAATCCAAATCAGAGAGAGAAAGGCCAAGGAAACTGAATTTTTGCAACATCCCTTCCTGAGATGATACTGATCATATATCAGTCTAGGGATATTCCTTTGTTCTAATGGTATGAAACTAGACATTTTTGCATACCTCATCCATTTTTCAAGTTCCATTCCTGTCTCATAGTGAGAGACAGGTGCTTGCAGAGTGACAAAATTAAAAACATGAGTCCTCAGTTTCTAAATCACTAAATACATGGCAAGAACAGCTAGTTTAGTTCCCTTGTTACTTCCTAGTATAAAGTAGTATCCATGAAAATAAACACGTATTTTTAAGCTGATGGGATTTTAATTTGGCCTATATTATTTGGTTGAACTATAGCATTTTTCATTTAGAGACAAAGATCTCCTTTTATCAGAGCCTTTGCAAACTTAGATTCCTTTTGCAAATCGTACTCTATCTATGTCAAAGACCAATTTTAGATATGCCAATATTTTATTGTTCTTGTCTACTTGTAATTCTGGGTTGTCATGGTGATAGGTCCTGATATCACATTTCTATAGACAATTAGCTGAAATAAATCTTTGCATTCAACACGTTTATTGGAAAGGAAGACGCAAATGAGTGGTGTTTTCTTGTTAAACCTGAACATAGTAAAACGTAGAAAAAAGGCCACAGGAAAGCAACATATTAATATTGCCTTTGCAAATAATGAGGTATGTCATTATGGTCTTTTCAGTAAGTTTTAGTTATCTTTTGTTTTATTATCTGTAAAATAAGGAAGTTAGGCAAACTAATTTCAATGTTCTTTTTTCGAGCTAAAATTCTATGACCAACTCTTAAAAGTAGGAGGGCTCTGTACTACAAAAAAAATAAAAAACAAAAAAAAAACCCATAATACTTGCCTTTATAAATAGGAGAATGTATACAAACTCATATACTAGAAATCTAGTCTCATTTCAGGAAGTAACAATGGTAATCAAAGGTCAATATTAAAAGGATTGAAAAGTCCCAAGCAAGTAATGTTTAATTAAACACACACACACACACACACACACACACACACACACACACAAATCTATGAGCAGGTAGAATTGTTAGTTACAAATTGACATGTAATACTGTAATTTTCAAGTTCCCAACACAATTAATTTTTATAAGACGTATATTATTGCATCTACCCTGTAGTTAGAACAATTAAAATTGTCTGAGTTTTGTTTATGGTCACATACGTAATGGGGGGGGGACTAGAAGCTGTGTTCATTGGACTTTTTTCCACTTTAGACAGCTTTATGCAAGCATTAAATAATATCTGAAAACTTTTTTAGGGATGAATGATTTTTCTTGTTACTTTAGTACTTTATTCACTCTTTTCACAGTGTCATTAAATTCTTGCAAAGAAGGCTTTATTGTGATATGCTATACAGCAGGCTAGAGGCAAGGAAGTTGACAATGGAGGGGTGTTGGAGTGAAACTACCAATGCTTATCAGCAGTGATGATAAAAGTCCAAAGTACAGACTCTAAAATAAGCCAGTCCACAATTAATAATCGCTATTTTTGAGAACGATTTTTGGCTGGATAAGTCAACCTACTGATCACTTCAAACCATCACTCAGTTATTTGTCTCAAGCTCTTCCTGAAAAGCTTGGCAAAGTACAACTAAAAAAATAAACCAAGTTTTTCCTGTGCTGTCCTTCATAAAACACACTGCCTGATGTATAAATCAAGCTGTAGGAAAACAAAACCAAGCAAAAATATGGTCAGGGAGAATAAGAAGGTGTAGAAACAAAGGATTTACCTAGTCTTAAAGTAAGATTTTCTTAAAGAACATTCCTGGTCCCTCAAATTTCTTTCTCACACACACACACACACACACACACACACACACACACACACAACACAAATTATGCATGTATGGAACAATTTCTATTGTGATGATGTATATTAGAATATCATCACAATGTGCATAACATATGAGACCTGAGTTATGAAATAAGGTGTAAAATAATAAAAATGATGCTTGCTAATGTCATACCACTGACAGATTATATATTTTGGTAAGTAAATCCACCATTAAAAATGGACAAATTTAGAACATTTCCAAAATCACGTACAACTGGAGTGAAAGTCTGAAAGGGAGACTACCATGTCTCTCTTTTCAGTTTCATTTTCTCACACAATTGGAGAGTAAGGAATGGGCAGCAATGTCTGTAAACAGCTGATGGCTGACCTCAAGTCTGGGGTAATCACTAACAGTGACAAGCTCCGCAAATCTCTGATGTGACTGCAAATCAAACACCCATCACCCCCCTGTGCACAGGGCACGGAAGCCCAGTCACAAATCTCTGTAGTCATACTTATCACACAGTTATCACCATTAACAGCAGCATCTTGCAATATGAAGGACAGCAATAAATATCAGTGGGTGAACATGAAAAACTATTCTTACATACAGCTAACCAAAGGGCTAGGTGACCATTAATTCTCTTCAAATTTAAAGCAGGAGACTTTTGCTGACTGGAAACAGCAGACTGGAAATTTTACTTCATTCAGGGGTTAATTTGGAAGCCATACATTCTTACAATAGTACACCCTCATGTTAAAGGTGTTCAAAGAAGAGGTTCATTCCCAATTATCTTGAGCTTTTGAAAAAACAAAATGATTTTTAAAATCTGACCTAGTCCCATTTAGTGTGTGGTTCTATGGAGTTAAAAATGCTAAGTGAGCTCAACATAAAATAATGAGAAAGGGTGAGAAGAATTTTATAAATGTAAATGTTAACAAAATTGACTTCTAATCTCTGAAATGGGTCAGAGATTTGAATAAATTAAGTAGAGGTTCCGTATTTGCTTACAAAGGTGGGAATTCCCCATGGAGAATACCCACTTCGAGTCTGTTCTGCATGCTGAGTCTAATACTCAGATGAGCAACAGGCATTACTGATTAGTATTACTTAACTTTTGTAATTTTGTAGCAACTTGAAAGGCTAAGCCATTCCTGAATTCACTCAAAGGCAATTGTAACATTGAAAACCACCAATGTGCTCTGCAAAACAGAAACTGCATTTTACAGACTCAATAGTTATGGAGATAGTCTTCTCAGCTACTCACCAAAGATCCTCAGTTATCTTCGTTGTATGAAATTATGATGTTTTCTAGGATTTTTTAAAACATGAAATCTTACAAATGCTGCTGGTAACTCCATTAATCATTTAATGGTTAATCTTTTGAAAAGAATCTTTTAAAATCCCACTCATCTTCTCAAAATCTACCTATTTCTATTCTTAAAATAAATACAACCCTCACAACTCTGGAAAGATGTATTTTGTACCCCTTCACCTAGTGCAGAAATATTAGTTTCTGTGCCTTTCATAGAGATGGATACAATGGCATGGGGATGGGTGGGATGCAGAGACTTGTGTTTCTGTAAAGTGTTAACTCAGTTCCTCAATTGAGATTTCTTACAGCTTCCATTTTCTTCTGTTATTTTTTTATTTTGTTTTCAAATATTTGATCATTAGCTCCTAGTACATGTTGCCTTCCGTTCTTTCTCCGTATTAAAACAAACCAGCATCAAATAAATCTCCCAGACCTGAATCCAAAAATCCTTCTATCCATTTCTACATATTTAATATTACCATACTGGATTTAAATAATGGGGGTAAGTCTATCTTCCTGCAAACATCCCCCTCGAAGACAAGTCAATTCTAAACCTTAACTGACATTGACACTTGTTATGGGTGTGATGATTTGACAAAATACTCCAAGAGATCACTTTTCTTCACTTTGCTACTTTTTTTTCAAGATTTAAATATTAAATACAAAATCTAGGGCAAAAGCTAGGCAGCTTATCCCAGCCTGAAAACATGCTTTCTTAAAGCAACAACATACATACAAAATATATACAGCATGAGAAAATAATCACACTAAGTCCTTCAAAAATGAAAATCAGCTACCTGATCAACTACTTTCAGGTCATAGTGGGAAAAGCACTGAGGTCAGTGCTTACAGAGGAAGGCATCTGGTGGGCAAATCCAAACCCTAAGTTAGGGACACTGGGTGTTACCTACAGAAAATCACTTTAAAATGAGGCAGGTATGCAAAAGCTAAATTCAGATCTCTTTCAGCTACGTATAAACTAAATCAGTATACATTTTTATAGTATTGAAAAAAAAATCCAAAAAGGTGAATTCTTTCTGAATGAGAGTTATAAAAATACTGGGCAAAATAAATACTTTTTCCCTTTGGGAAACTCAGCATGAGGTAGTTAAGCACAGAGCCAAAGCTGATTGATAGAGTCTGTGTATCCATCAACTTTTTTTTGGTAGGAAATGCTATTATAATTTATTATTTATACTCCTTATGTCTTAAAAAGTAGGTTTCAGTGCCAATTTGCCTGGGTATGCATGAAGAAAAGATCAGAGAGCCTACTACCCAGTGACCTTTGCCTTAATACAATATTAACAGAATTCTGGGAAATTTAGAGTTTTCAAAAGAGTAGAAAGAAATCTATTTTCAAAGCTTGCATCAGTAAATGTTGAAAAAAATCTTTATAAATAACATTATCCACAGGTGACACATGTGGATCAATTTACATTTGAATATAGTAATCCAAAAAGATTAAGTAGGGACATATGTTTTACAACTAAACAGCAACTAAAACACTGGGTGGTCATTGTAAACACTGGTCTGGAGAGAGAATCCAAGATGAGCCTTGATTAGGAAGAGGTAGTGAGGAGGAGGAAAAAGCAGGAGGGAAATAGAACATGAACAATGTGTGTCATCTTTAGGGACCCAAAGAGCACCACTCTTTATCTGACTTCAGAGTGCTTCTTTAATTAAAAGGAAGAGATCAACATGTAAACAAAAAGAAACTAAGCATTTTTAAGGGAACTCTAACTTTTTTATTCTGTGGGTTTAATTACCATCTGACCTATTATGTCAATTCGCCAAAAATGTATTGAATGCCTGCTTCATGGTCCATGTGGTGCTGGGGTTGGGAACAGAAGAAAACCATGTCCCCTGGCTGCAAAGAGTTCACTGTCTAGTGGGAAAGACAGATGGTTTCATATTCTATTATTGCAGTGTGATCGAGGCAGTTAAAGTGGTGATGAGGTTAGATTCTGCAGCCAAGCTGCCTGGGTGTGAATCCTAGTTCTACTTTAGAGCAGAGTGATGTTGGACACTTTGGCACTTCAGTTTTCTTATCTGTAAAACAGTGCTAATTAAATTTTAACCGTCACAGTGTTATTATGAAATGAGATAAGTTGTAAGACACACAGAGGTCTTGATAGTATCTGGCTATGATTTCGGTTCTTGTTTATAATGGTATGTGCAGCATGCTGTGGGAACATAGGGAAACATTGTGAGACCCAGCCAGGGATGCAGCAAAGAACAGTCAGAGAGGGCTTTCCAGTTGAGATGAGATATAAATGGGGTTGTGAAATAGTCTAGTAGGATTTACACAGGGGTGCAAAGGTGAAAACGTGTAAGACAGCATTGCAAGCACCCGAGGAAGAGAAATCACTGAGAGTTTGAGACACTTGGAGAAGTTGGTGGGTAGAATCGAGACTATAGTCAGGAATCTAGATTTTTATCTTGAAGACTTTGAATGTTTTTATCCGCATGCATGCTGCTCATCTCATTCTCTGTTTTCTGCAACAGCCCTACCTCCCTAGCCATTAATTTCTCTTCACCTCTATTCAGTTCTGTACTTGGCTACAATGTAATCTTGTTTAAAAAACACATTTAACTGGCAGTATCTATATACAACAACCTGCATTTTGCCCCTTGTTATTCGTTAGACTCAATCTAAATATTTTTGCCTGGCATTCAAGTTCCTCTTTTCTCTGTCCAAAACACGTGTACAAATTTACCTCTCTCTTATTATAATAGCATTCTAGTAATATCCAGCTTCCTGGTATTCCCATCTCCCTCCTCTCTTTGCAGATTTTATACTAATCTCTAATCTTGCTCAAGCAGTTTCCTCTTTGTAATTTTAAATTATCTTGATCAAATTTAAGTTACTTAAGAACAGGCTCAACTTTGACCATGCTGAAGAAAAAGAAAGTTTGTTTGACCAAACATCATATCATGTTGATATGCTTCTAACACCAATAGTGCCTTGGTGTTGAGCTTCACAATCATATACTTTACTTTAAACTGATTTCTCCTCCATTCTCTTTCCAGATTGTTCATGCCTTCCTTGTCAGTGGAGATTTTTCTTTATAGGTATTTTAGTTTCCAATGAAAGTATGTCTATAGTATCTTGTATACCAAATAGCTCAATAAATGGTTTGTTGGATGAATATATTGTAGGTAAAAATATCTCATATTAAGTCTTCTTAATAACATGCAAGATAATTATGTGAAGGTTCCATATATCTTTTGAAATTAGTTACTTGTCTCTTGCAAGCTAAATTGGAAGAGAATCAAGATGATATAATGTCTGATATTTACTTAGATATATATAGTTCACATAGATAAGTAGAACATTTATAAAAAGGATTGGATTTCATTCAATGCAGTGACTTAAAGTTGAACTTTCAATGTAAAATGTGGGTGAAGACATAGAAGAATTGTGAACTTAGAGTAAATCCCTGGACATTAGAGTTTAGAAGGAAAGGAACAACCATTTAGTCAAATCTCTTGTGTATCAATCATCACAAAACTGCTGATTTTGCATAAATTATCTCATTAACTCTTCCTAATATGTCCTCCCAAGAAAAGTCATTATTATTATGGCCATTTTATAGCCAGTGCAGCTAAAAATGTATGAAGTCCATTCAAAGACTTAAATGATGATAAATTTGGGATTTGAATCCAAATCTCACTTCTGAGCCAAAGTTCTCTGAGAGGTTGTTAGAATGGCAGTATTGAGAAGTAAGTTAAATAACTTGACAGTTTTGGACAAGTAACAAACTTTCTTGGACTTAGTTTTTCATTCTTATGAACTTGCCCTAGATAATCTCTAAAGCTCTTATAATTCTAAATCCTTGTGGAATAGTGGCAACTTTTTTCTTTCATTCCTTTTTTTGAAAATAACATTTAAAAATCTTAGGGCATATAGGGCATAAAGAGTCAGGTGGAAAAATTGTGCACATCAATGGATTGTATATTGATTATAGCAGGGACATAGAGTGAAGTAATTGTCAACTTTTTCTTTATATATCTCTCATTGTTTGACGTGGAAAAACAGGTATTACCTTTATAGTAAATTTAAAAATATAATAAATAGAGGGAAAACTGTAGCCTTTTTAGTGGAGAGTTGACTAAGTTCAAATAATCAGTCAATAACTTTATCTTTACTTATTTATTAAATAATGATAACTAAATTATATAAATGTCAGAAACTTTATTCAGTGTACTTTTTTTGCTTGGATTAGGCTATTCTACAATGTCTTCTTGAAGTCTACTCTCGATAAATATGTATGTGAGAGAAGAATGATATGATTCTAGAACCATGTGTAGAATCAAATCGTGTTGAGTACTTGCATTTACTTTTATTACTCTAAAAGTGAAAATAGTTAATTTCAGGATGTATACAATATTTTAGAGACCATAAATCTGTTAGTAAATGTATGATACTGTTATCTATTATTTGATATAAGTAGCGGTAATTTTACTAGACTCTCAAGCCTTTTACTTCTCAATACTGTATGACAAAGTATTATACATGAAAAAGTCTAGAATAACATTTATGTATAGGAAAGTGAGCATTATTAAATTTCCTCTCATGTCCTCAGGAATCTAAGTTAAAGTGTTGGATATTCTTGGGTAAATTACAACTGGCTTGAACCCATACCTGTAATGGACTGAATGTAATAAAATACTAATACACAGAATATTTTGATCATGATCAGTTTTAACCTTTTATCCACATATTAACTTCTTCCAGCATTTCACTATTGTAGAGAAGAAAGTTGGGTTAGTGTTAATAACTGAACATTCTTCTCTCACTCACACTAAAAAGTAGCTATATCTTCTTTTGCGTATATGGTTCTGAGCACCTTTCACAGAACTTGGTTAGATAAAATGAAAATCTTTCCTATCAAGCCATAAGAATGACAGACACTCCAAGGCACAAACTGCCATTACATTTAAGGAGAACATTTTGATATATTAATTTTTACCTTCAGGGTTCAGATCTGACTTGTAGGACATCCTAATTAAAACTAGCCATTTGAGAAAAGACACTCAAAGCAGAGATCAAAATGAATTTCAAATTACTTAAAACTATGACACAAGCATAAAATAAAGACTGTGAAATACTATGGAGGCTTGAAAAATAGTCTTTTTTTTTCTACCTGTGACAGGGACTATGACAAAAATTCAGTTCTCTTTGGGGTCCCACAAACAAAAAATCTAATGAATAGAGAACACAATGGGGACGGTGCTCTACGACAAGCAGTCCCAATGCATAATATTCTTAATATAAAGACCATAGCTCAGAAGTGTGTCTCACTAGCGCTTGCATTTCCACACACTAAATATTATTCTATAGTTAAATGGCTCCAAGAACAGGAAAATAGGCCACACACACACACACACACACACACACACACACACACACACACCAAAAAAAAAATTAAACATATAGCCTACAAATAAAATTACTTCCCCTAGAAAACATACTTTGTAATAATACAGAGGAAATGATTAAGGGCAAAAGAAGATGTTAAGTGTACCCCATACTTCTGAAGTAAGAGGTTATTATTGTGAAACCTGATAGATATTGATCAACAAACCTCTTGGTTATTTGTTGACCACAGTGGTACTTAGGCTAACAAGTCATATTGATTAAAGGGAAATTTAAGAAAAAGATTTTCCCAACTTAAATGCATTAATCTACTAAGTATGAAAAGTTAGTACTCAATAAATATGGAGGGTAACTCATACCTTAAATTCCTCCAAGATTTTGTAATGTTTCCCATGATATTCACAAAAGTTTTTCACTTCTTTGCACTCAGGACAGCATCCATTGTGTTCCACTTTAGTACACTTTGGGTGAATTTTAGGGCATTCTGGCTGATCACAAACAGGTCCATCCAGAGCACAGACACATGGACAGTTGGAATGCCCTGGGAAAAATCGTTCTCCCAACTTGTATACAAAGCCGCTGTCATCCACACACCCTTTCCCTCGATAGTCATCAAAGATCAGATTGTCATTACTGGAGGTCTGGTCACCTTCATCAGCAGGATAGTCTTCATGACTGATGGCAGCAGAGGTGACTAATCCAAGGATGACCAACAGAAGTACGCAAGCTTCATGAATATGAAGAGCCATCCCCCTCCTCAAAGGCTTCTGGATGTGCTCCTAATACAAAATATACTCAGCTCCTTCCATGGGAATACAAGAGGGGTAGGCTGAAAATAAATATTTGAAAAGAATAATTTGACATATATAGAGAGAATATGGATTGATGTAAGCCCATGTTCTTAGCCTTTTTATTTGGAATCTATCTGAAAGATACTGAGACCTCAAATAGACTGAGTTCTTGCAACTATCTACACTTTATTATAAAGTTTGGAAAGTTTATTCTTGGCAATATATGCACTAAAATTTGTCCATTATTTCACTTAGGAACCTTAGGCTTGAATTTACCTTCTGAATTTCAAAGGTCTGGCTTTGTTTAAATCGTAAGAAGTGGTCTTACTGAACCTCAAAAGGTGATTACGAGTAGTTACAAATGGCTCAAGAATGTCTTAATTCACATTCCCTATTATTCTTTGCACTGGATTAGTCAGTGATAGAATATATGTTACAATTATCTGTATAAAAACTAAGAGATTAGTGAGAAAACTCCTACTTCTTAAAGAAAGGGAAGAGACTAATAGCTGAATACAAGTTACAATTGAGATGAGCAAGTATAAAGGCCTTCCTACTTTACTCCCGTAACTGGGGAACAATGGTCTCAAATGGGTTACCCATTTCAGACAACATAAATCTGGATTTTGAAACATAGCTAGGAAGAAAAAATAGTGCAACTATTCCATAGTGAGTAAGAGAAAGAAAAATTTAAATAATAAATAGTACAAGACAATTCCATGTATTGAAAAGGATTTGTTAAAAATAAATTTATTTGTATTCTTGCCCATAGCTTTATTTTACTCAGGAAGTAAGCTCCTAGTGGGCAGGAATGATGTACCTGTAATTTTTTTTTAAATGGGAATTTGAATCGGTTATTCATGGAATACTATTTGAATTAATTATTTCAATATAAAATACATACCATTCACATAGTCTTGAAAATATACCTCTCTTTTGATATCTCAAACATTTTTGATTTAGGCAATTTGCACAAAAATGCCAATATAAAACTGTTTATTGAAATTCCTTAAAATAATAATGAGTTGCCATTTACAGAAAATATGACTAATTAATTTGGTGACATTGACTCATGTAAACTTTACTTAGTGCTTGGTGTGCAGTGTTGGTAGTGGGCTCCTTTATAAATGTTTAGAGTGACTAACTCATACAAAGACTCTGGAGAAACTGTGACTAAAGAGTAATAAATTTAAAAAAGCATTGTTAAATAGTTCATTTGTCTATTTAAATGCTATTGGCTTTATGCCAATATTGCTAAGATTGTATATAGGACATTTTCAGATCATTTATAAATGTTTGTTGGTATACTTTCAGATTATAAGGAGTAATAATCAACCATCTCTTTTCAGTGTGACCTATACAGACAATAGTTTTAAAAACATAAGGAAAGCATTAGGAGACTTCATCAACTATTACATTTGCATTTTAAGTAAGATATGCAAAGTATAGTAATAGTAAAATGGAAGGTAGTATATTTATGTCCTTCTTTTAGAGAAAGCTGCTCTCATATTAGAATTCCTTTTGGGTAGGTAATGATAAAGGAGATAGATTTATTTTAAAATATGTCAAAAATAATGAGTCATGACAGAACAAAAAAAATGCAAACCTATAATTCTACTTGAGAAGCTGGAAGCTCCCTTTGACAAAGCATTTTTTTTCTTTTAAATTACTACAGAGGCCACAAACATAACAGAAGCTTCTGAAAAAAGCACAAATATATTTTACTGATTAAGGCATGCATTTATACATCTCTCACATATTTATAAAGTTTATCTTGGAAGAAAAGGAAGCTATTGTGCTTCCTTGTAGTATCCCAGTAGTGTCTGTCAATACATGCAAGATAAGCCATATAAAATACACATATCATTCTGCTTCAAAAGGACATAGACAGAAATTGATCTCTTTGCAAGCTACAGGTAGGCATTAATGTATTGTTATGGTAAATATAAACTTAAAAGTAAAAATAGGGGTATAATGTCTACTTTATATAAACCTTAAATGTGCTTTTATTATATGAAATACATTTTGAAATATGCATGTAGAAAACAAGGATTTCTTCTTTTTAATATAACAAAGTTCTTAGGGTATTAAAATTCCCTTATCATAATTAAGCTGCTCTAGTGCAGTTAAAAACACTATTTAAGAGAAGAAATATTAGAGAAATCAAATAAAATATTTATCTGAAGATTTTTAATAAGTAAGCAAACACTGCTAAACTGAGGATCACTTTCTAGCTAAACTTTCCCCCCTCCCCATATTGCTACATATGATTTTAAATGACTGCATCTATTTCTTTGAGAAAACAAACATAACTCATGTCATAAGATACACTTACCTAATCACTCTGGAGGTTAATGGTGGTGGTGGGAGTCATAGACCAATATGAACTAAAAGATCAGATACGTTTTAAGAAAGCAGTTCCTCTTTAATTATCCAAAGAATACATTTTCAGGCATGAATTTAAAGGTAATCCATTCTCTCTACCTCCCATTTCAAAACACAGTCAAGAAGCAGTCTCCCGCCCTTCCAGAGAGAAACACAGCAGACACACATAAGAAATATGCTTTGGACCTGTCTTCAGAATTCAAAGCAAGAAGCAGTGCTGGTCCTGTAGAAATCCAGACCCCAGTAGCAGAATCATGTTGAACTTATATTTAGCATTTTCTCAGATCCTTCTATGAAATTTACCGGCTGATTACACCTCCTCCACACATGAGTTCACTTACACAGTGTTTGGTACGGCAGTAGAGGTGATTTGGCTAGGCTCTGAGGATCACAAACAGCAATAGCATGCTGTAGCTTAAAGCCCACTCCGCTGGCAGTACCATCAGCATCATCCACAGTATGTTGCTTGAATCCCCTCTTACACACCAGAAAATACTAACTGTGGATGTGAAGGAAAGGAGCAACTTTAGCTGGGTTTCTGCATCAGTGAGAGCAGTTTGCAGACTGCTGATTTGGAGCTCATTCGCCGGCAGCCGGGAATTCCTCAGCACCACGGACAGCGCCAACAACTGGCTTCAGAGCCCAGCACGGTCGAAATCCAGAGCTGCTTCTTTAGACCAGGCTAGAGTGTTCTCTAAAGCAGTCGCACTTTATACAGCTGATGCATGCATTAGGAGAGGGAAAGACCGTTTACATACGAGATACTTATTGGCATTGAAATTACAATAAAAATACAAAACATTATAATTATACCTAATGCATTCTTAGATGGGCTGCAGAGATGAAAGTTCTGGAAGAGCGTTGCATTTAGATTTAAGCCATCTGCAGTCTTGATTATTATAAATAGATAAGGCATAATCATTGTCAAAGAATCTGTGAAAACATAGGCTCCCTGATTCTATTTGACCCTTTGGTTGCAGAAGGACTTTGCCTATGCTATATGATTTAAACTTCAGGTCTTCCTGCAGCGTGGATTTGATTAAAAAAAAAAAAAGTATCCCTGTTCTCCTGCAGTTTGTTCTCTAACATTCAAAATCAATCTCCTGTAATTCATCTAGTCTGTCATTAGGCGTCATTGTAAAGCTGTTTCTTTCAAACCCCTAGCAAAGCTGCTCTGTCTCTAAATTCTTATCAAAATGAGGAAGAAAAAGAGACCCAGACACAAATAAATGGGCAAAAAGTTATTTTTTTATTGGTAACAGTATGAGCACTAAAATACATGTCCAAAGCATGTTTTCAAGCAAATTGTAAAGGTTACCTGCTTGCATATTTAACCAGATATTTCCTGGTTTGGGACTACACAAGGTATTTTCAAGCCTTAAAGAGAATGCCCTCCGCAGTAGGATATGCTGATCATCAAGACCATGTTCGAACAGTGCCGTCGGAACCTCCAGAAAACAAATACTTTCCCTCATGAGAAAACACGACTGTGTGAGCCTCATTCTCATGGCCCATCAGTTTGTGAATCTGCCCTGATTTAAGATCCAGCAAATGGACAACCCCGCTGCCACTCGCCTGAGCTAAAACTCGACCTGGGGAAGAGAGAGAGAAGGAGAATGAATATCAAAGTTTAATTTCAGGCAGTCATAGTTTATAAGCAATGGAACACACAATTTTGTTTCGGTTGTAATTCAACACTCATGTTAGATATCAGTCATTAAATATGAGCTCTCATCTGTGTTGGAAATAATTCCATTCAAAATGAAGACATACTGATGGTTAGTTAAAAAAATTTTTTTAAATAAGGAAGTAAAACCTAAAGTTCTATCTCCTTTACATGCAGAGGTCATCAAATGCCCTGCTACTCTCTTTATATTTGGGATTATAAACAATCTTGATTGAGAAGATGAGGGTGAAATCAACTAAGCAATGCAGATTCATTTTTTAAGTCAATTATTTGTAAAAAAAATTCCAAAAGCATAGGTTCAAAATCTGTGACCCTAAATAATGGTAATTTACATTTTCAATGTTGCATTATACTTTAACTTGTTATAATTATGCTAAATCTTTACTTAATTATAATATACATTTATGCTTTAAAAATTATAATACTTAGGAACTTTTCTGGAATTGAAGTGAAAATAAATATTCCCGTTTAAGGATGACTTAGGTTTTTTATTCTAATTTAACATTCAAAATTATGTAAAACTAAGTTTATATTACATAACAGCTAAATATAGCACAGAGTATTCTCATAATTTTTATACTGTTTAATTTTTAGTGAATAATTTCCTTCAAGTGTAAAACATATCAGCAACCCAATTCTAATACTTAAAGAAGTAGAAAACTATCAGGGAGTTTAGAGGTAAGTAAAAATAATAGAGTATGTTTATATAAAGTTGGTGTGTGGGCTAGATAAGCAGGATAGTAGTACTATCTGTGGGATTATCTAATCATACTTAGAAGGCATATTAATTCCAGTAATAACATTTAAAATTGATTAAACTCTCAACATGTTAATGCTCAATTTAATACCTTGTAAATGAATAATTTCATATAATCCTTATAAGAATCTGATGATAAAATATTAACTTTATTATATGGATGAACAAAGAGAGGTTTGGAAAGGCAAAGTAACTTGCTCAAGAGGATACGGTAGCTATGGCGAAAGCTATCATTTGGTCACTTTGAATCCATAGCCTAAGCTTTTAGTCACTGTGTTTTCCACATCTAGCATAGTATTATTATCAATGATGACTTCTTGACAGATTGTAAGTAGGTGATATAATGTGAAAATAAAATTCTTGTTTCACAGTAAAAATTCTTTAATAATATTGTAAAAGTCACAATAAAATATTTAATCACAAATTATGTTCCAAATTGTCATGATTATTTCAAAAAGAGAGAAAAATAAAGCTAACCATGATAAATATTGCCTATTTGCAAACCTTTATAACTACTGGGCCACTTCATCTAGAACACAGCCTGACACAGCAAAGATCCTTAGGATAGATTAGAGTGTCCAAAAAAGCAGATGTGAATATTTATTATAAACTCTCTTCTACAAGTCTTTGCTGACAGAGGCATTACATATGGATTCCACTTCTAGCCTCATTCTATAGACAATCACTATTTGTAACTTTACTATTTTTCTTGTAGTCCTCATATAACAGCTAGGAAGGGGACACATATTATTTTATATTTTTGAAACCAAAAATTGAAGCCCATAAAGAGAAAGGAAAAGATTTAGCTTTAAACCATTATCTTTTGTTGACGTCAAATCTTTAAAAATCCTAAGATTGCAAGATTGTGATTATATATATAAAAGAACTCCTTCTTTAAATGTGTGTATAACATATAATCATGTTCAACTGTATTTAAAAGATATGGATTAGGGGCAGCTGGGTGGCTTAGTCAGTTAAGTGTCAGACTTTTGATTTCTGCTCAAATCATGATCTCATAGTTCATGAGTTCAAGCCCCACATTGGGCTCTAGGCTGGCAGCATGGAGCCTGCTTGGGATTCTATTTCTCCCTCTCTTTCTTCCCCTCCCCCACTCAGGCTGTCTCTCTCTCTCTGAAAATAAATAAACTTAAAAAAATAAAGTTATGGATTGTTACATGGTATACAATGTCTGACCTAAAATTAGCTTTACTGGGATTTGAAATGCTGAACCCTTTCTAGACTAGTAGAATGTATCTGTTACTACATTAGTATCTAGTTGGTATGAGAGATGTCACTCTCAAAAACAAAACAAAATAAACAAAATCACAGTAAGATTATTGATAGTATCTCTAGAAAGTGGAGTATTTACAGACATGTGCATAAGTATCTTTCTAAGTATCTTGGTGATTGGCAATGAAAAATGAAATAAATCATTTGTCATCTCAATGTCAGTATTTTTTTTTCAATGTCACAGTCTTAATGACAAATTTAGGAAGAAGATTTATCCACAGAAAAACTTAGTCAATGGAATAAAAATATGACAATTTATGATTTGTACTAATGCTTATATTAAAGTTAACATGCCTCTTTAAAAATGTGAAAAAAATGATAAATTATGTATTTTTACCTTATTTTATTAAAATATTATAACAAAATTTAACCTAAATAATTGTCTTGTAACCTGTAATTCCTGAATAGATTATTTACAATGTCATTTAGCATAGTATTTCAACAAGAATAATTATACCAAGTTATGAAAGCACACATTCCATAAATATCACATAGTTTAAAGTATAAAATTTACAAACATAGCGTAGTTAATCGGCACTGATTTAAAAACGGAATAGCCAAGTTTATTCATAAATGTATTTTAAAATAAAATATAAATATTTGAACATCTATTACATAAAAAAATGGCTTTGTTTGTTTTGTTAACATTTAAGTTATGTTAAGGATGACCAAACTTTTCACAGAATGTGAAGAAAATAAGCAGGCTGGGGAGAAGATTGACAAAATTTTGTAATTGCTATTTTTTCATATAAATAACTCAGTATATATCAACAGTGAGGGCTTATGACTATCTTTTTATTCACACATCTCTGAAAAACTTAATCAATTCATACTTTTATTGACCAAGATTTCAGAATACTCCCCTATTGATTAAATCAGCATCTTTTTGATGACTGGTGAGGTTTGAATGAGGATTACATGTATTGTTATCCATTTTACTCTATTGGATGATTTTTCTAATTTCTTTTGGCTTAGAAGACAAGCAGTAAATTTTACCTACCCAAACTACTGCTCTGCTATTAAATAAGACAGCCAAACTTTGGAAATTAGTAGGTCTTTGAAATTTTAGTTCTAAATAGAAATATAAATTTGCTTATGGCATGGCTTCTTTATGTTTTGTTTTAAAAGGCAAATTAAAAAAAATACCTAATGTCAAGCCATCTCAAATGGATTTGTGTAAAAACTTGAATATTTGAGTACACCTACTTATTTAAGATACATAAGCAATAGAATCTCTTGAATAGCTCATGAAAATCCAGTGGTAAAAATTTATCTGGGTATATGCAATCATTTTGGATAAACCAATAAATTAGAAAGTTTTAATCCCATGCTAATAGAATATGGAAGTGAAATATTGGCACTTTTTCAAATCACTTTGAGTTTTTAATTTATTTTAGATACATATATGTGTTAAAACTCAATTTGATTTTAAGAATCTACACCTAGAATAGCCAAGAGTTATTTTAAACTTTTCAACACTTGCCTCATAACCAATGCAAATTTTTCTTAAAATTATGATGTTTTAATACATATTTTTAATTTTTTAATATTTATTTTTGAGAGAGAGACAGAGTATAAGCAGGGGAGGGGCAGAGAGAAAGGGAGACAGAGAATCTGAAGCAGGCTCCAAGCTGCAAGCTATCAGCATAGAGCCTGACACAGGGCTTGAACCCATGAACTAGGATATCCTGACCTTAGCCAAAGTTGGACACTCAACCAACTGAGCCACCCAGGCACCCCAATATATATATATATATACATATATATATATATATATACATATATATATATATATATATTTTTTTTTTTTTTTAAGTAATCTCTACATGCAACCTGGAGATCAAACTCACTGCCCAGAGATCAAGAATTGCACAGTCTATCGTTTGAGCCAGACAGGTGTCCCAAGGTTACAATATTTTTGACACCAATTATGAAACCTGACACAAATACTATGAGTATTTAATCCCTGCTTGTTGCATAGGAGTTAAGGTGTTATGACATTTTTTAAGTAGAAGGGATATGAGTACATTTCTTTGTCTTTCAGGTTTGTCAGAATGACCTGAAATAATAGCCATGATTCATTGGGCATCTAGAGCGCCACATGTTACCTCACATGTTCTGCATTTAACCCTGAAAGGTAGAGATTCTCCCTTTTAAGCTAATGGAAGATGGGACTCAGAAAAGGTAAATCTGGAGCTTTAGTCAAAATCTTTATTATTCAAAAAGTCTTGCTTTATTTCTCGCTTTAGTGTTTCTTCCATAAATTAAGATTCAGATGAGTGTGACACTTTGGGGCTTTTTATGAATATCACTGAATTTCATAGGTAAATAGGCTCTTAAGTTTAATGCCCATGTTAATCTCATAAGTCTTTTATTCAATGTTGATATTACTCCTTTTTGGGACTCTAAAACTAAAACATCCATGTTCATGAGGGAGATATATGTATCTCTATTAATTCTTAAATATATAACCTTATAATGTATATATCATACATATTAAAAATCATACCAAACTGATAAAGATATTCATGTTAAATCCCTTCTCACATTTCTAGCAAAATTATCTTTTTCGTTTTTCCATTTCTATTTTGGTACTATATTTTCTTTGTTTTCCAGACTCCAAACTACAATGACATTATTTCTCACCTTTCTCCCTCTCCATATTCAGCCCAAGTTCTATCCATTCATTTTTACTAATTTTCTACAGTGTGATAATTTTCAGCTGTTATGTTCACAATATTAAAGTCCTTGTTTTTATTTGTCACAGCCATTGAAATGGTACACCAAATGATCATTTTTATTATCATTTCTTTACTTTAAAATCTACATATATTATCTCCTAAGGGTTTTTTTCAGTTATGTCCCTCCCATTTAAAAATACCATAAATTTTAATAGAACATCAACAAAAGCAGCAGCAAAAGCAACAAAGAGACTCATTACAACTCTGACATTTGCAGTTTTGTTTTATTCATTTATTTAAAAAGTTTTTTTTAATATTTATTTTGTTTTTGAAAGAGCACACATGCAAGTGAGGGAGAAAGGGAAAGAGAAAGAGACAAAGAGAGTTTCCCAAGTGGGCTCCACACTGACAGCAGTGAGCTGGATGTGGGGCTCAAGCACAAATTGCAAGATCATGACTTCAGCTGAAGTCAGACGTCACCCAGGTGTCTCTTTCAGGTTTTTAGATCCAAATATCTCATTTTACAAATGAACAGCTGAGATGAAATGACTTGCCCAACATAAGAAAAAGTACTTATGGTGATTGAAGAATCTGGTTGAAATCAGATCTTTGACTCCCAAATCTGTGTTCTTTTTACTATTGCCTCTGACACTGAATAATGTTCCGGTATCTTTTCATGACTTTTAAGACCTCTATACTCTAAATCAGCATTTATTTAACCAAATACACTTTTACCTAAACCCTATAGTCTCCATCAAATGATTTGCCATCATTTCTTGAATATATTTTTCACTCCCTCATCTTTGGATTGTTGCTTCTGTTATACCCTCTGGTGAAATATTTTTCTTAGCTATTTCCATGGTCCCCAACTTTTTCTTCATATAAAAGTCAACCACTTTGTTAAGTCCCAGTTCAAAATGATTTTCTTCTTCTTGTTGATATATGGCATCCCTAGTGGAGATCTTCCTATTCTGAACATCCATTGCATTTTATTCATACCATGCATACTTATTACCATGTGGTAATAAGATGCCATGATAAATATATGTTAACTGTGTATTTGCCTTACCTTCTTTGTAATTACTTGAGAACAGGGACGTGTCATATTTTTGCATTCCCCTCCCAGCTTAGTACGCAGGCTGTTTTAATCAATCCACAATATTAGTAGTAACATTATTCATGATTAAATGTTTTAATCTTTATTATCTGCCAAGCACTCCTCTAAGCCCTTTATACATGTTATCTAATTTTATCCTTACTACGACCCTATGGGGTAGATATATACTGGCACTTTCCATTATAGCATATATGACTCACATGCAGTTATTGAGCACTTGAAATGCAGCTGGTGCATACTGAAATATGTGGTAATTATAAAATGCTCAGCAGATTTCAGACTTTAGGAAGAAAATACAAAATATTTTATTAATTTATTTTGATTACATGTGCTAAAATTATTATAAAATTAATTTCAGCCAGTTTTTAAAGGCATGGCTACTAAAAATTTTAGTTATGTATGTAGTTCAAGTTATGTTTCTATTGGTCAGTGCTAGTACATATCCTATTTTATACAAGAAGAAAATGAGGCTTAGAGAGATGAAAGCAACTTCTCCAAGGCCACATAGCTTACAAATAGTAGAGTCTGGGCTTGAGGGCTCTAGGAGTCCAAAGCTCCGGCTCTCATCATCTACGTCATGCCCTAATACCTCGAATACATTTTTATTGATTGGCTCAATATTGTCTCTCCTACTGTGACTAAGCTTCCTTTACTAAAATGCAATGAGTCAGAGTAAACATCTCTTGGGTATATAGCTCCAGTTTCCAGCTAAATCTGTGCTTGCTCCTAGGAATACTTTAAAATTAATTTATATTTAAGTACAAGAAATATTTCAAAATTTCATATTTGTAGTTTGACTCGAAGAGTCTTATTGTACAATTAGCCTCCTCGGAATAAGTTGGGGGAACTTAGAAAAGCAGCTTTCATTCTTTTAGTGCTCAAAAAGCCTACCCACGTACCCAACATTCAACAGCGCCTTAGTGAGAAAAAACCAAAGCAAATCAAACGCAAACAAAATACACCTCCACAACTTTAGATAAGTGATTTATGTTAAGATGTTATAAAATTTTATCATGTCATTTTTGCTCTAGAGGAAAAAAATCCCAGAATATAGCATCCTTCTGAGGCTTATACTTTCAACATTGACGAACATCTTCTCAGACTCTCCCAAATGGTATTTTTGAATATAGTTAATATATTTTGTCCAATTCCTTAAAAATTTTTTTACGTTTTTTATTTATTTTTGAGAGATAGAGATAGATAGCGTGAGCAGGGGAGGGTCAGAGAGAGAGGGAGACACAGAATCGGAAGCAGTCTCCAGGCTCTGAGCTGTCAGCACAGAGCCCAATGCGGGGTTCGAACCCACGTCCACTGAGGTCATGACCTCAGTGGAAGTCGGACGCTCAACCGACTGAGCCACCCAGGTGCCCCTATTTTGTCCAATTCCTTATACACATTGTTCACGGAAAGAAAAAGTTCTTGTTTTGTTGAAAGATTTCAACTTAATTTGTTTTACCTGGAAGATTGCTTCAGAATTACAAAGTTAAGTTTTTAGACTGATAAAATGATCTAACAGAGAGTTATTGGGAACTCAGCTGTCAAAATGACAATTTATATTCCCTGAAATTGAAAATAAAAATTGAGATGTGTAAAATATTTTTAAATCATGAGATTTAAAATCATGAGAGCGCTCCTAATCTCCCCTTCACAGATTTCACCCATCCTCCCACTCACCTCCCCTCTGATCACCATCAGAGAGTTCTCTACACCATCGTTCTCTACAGTTAAAAGTCTGTTTTTTGCTTTGTTTCCTTTTTTCTTTGTTCATTCGTTTTGTTTCTTAAATTCCACATGTGGATGAAATCATATGCAATTTGTCTTTCTCTAATTAACTTACTTTGCTTAGCATTTTAGTCTAGATCCACTCATGTTGTTGCAAATAGCAAGATTTCATTCTTTTTAATGGCTAAATAATAATCTATTGTGTGTGTTTGTGCATGCATGTGATTTTCTATCCAGTCAACTATCTTTACCCATTCATCTATTTTTTTTTCTTTATCCATTCATCTATTGATGGACACTTTGGGTGCTTCCATAATTTAGCTGTTGTAAATAATTCTGCAAACAACATAGGGGCACATATATCTTTTCAAATTAGTTTATCTGTATTCTGTAATACCCAGTAGTGGAATTACAAGATTGTATGGTAGTTCTAGTTTTAATTTTTTGAGGAACCTCCACACTGTTTTCCACAGTGGCTGCACTAGTTTGCACTCCCACCAATAGTGCATAAAGATTCCTTTTCTTTCCACATCCTTGCCTACACTTGTTATTTCTTGTGTGTTCTATTTAAGTAATTCTTGCAGGTGTGAATTGATATCTCAATGTGTTTTTGATTTGCATTTCTCTGATGATTAGTAATGTTGAACAGCTTTTCATATGTCTGTTGGCTCTCTGTCTTCTTTGGAGAAATGTCTGTTCATGTCTCCTATCCATTTTTAGTTGGTGATCAATTTTTTTGGTGTGTTAATGTGTAAAAACATTAATTTTTAATGTTTATTTTTAGGAGCGAGAGAGCATGCAAGCAAGCGAGCATGAGCATTGAGGGGCAAGAAAGAGAGGGAGACACAGAATCCAAAGCAGGCTCAACACAGAGCCTGATGTGGGGCTTGAATCATGGACCCTGAGATCATGAGCTGAGCTGAAGTCGGACGCTGAACTGGCTGAGCTACCCAGGTGCCCCTCTTCTCTTCAGGATTACTTTGGCTATTTGGGGTCTTTTGTGGTTCCATGCAAATTTTAGGGTTGTTTGTTCTAGTTCTGTAAAAAATGCTATTGGCATTTTGATAGGGTTTGGATTACATCTGTAGGCTGCTTTGGGTAATATGAGCATTTTAACAATATTAGTTCTTCCAACCCAGGAGCATGGAATATCTTTCCATTTCTTTGTGTCATCTTCAATTTCTTTTATCAGTGTTTCATAGTTTTCAGAGTACAGGTCTTTCACCTCCTTGGTTGTTTATTCCTAGGCATTTTTTAACTTTAATTTTTGCTGCAATTGTAAATGGGATTATTTTTTTAATTTTTCTTAATTTTCTTTTTGTTGCTTCATTATTAGGGTATAGAAATGTAAGAGACTTCTGTATATTGATTTTATATCCTGCCACCTTACTGAATTCATTTATCAGTTCTAAGTAGATTTTATTTTGATGGAGCCTTTAGGGTTTTCCATATATAGTATCATGTCATCTGCAAATAGTGAACGTTTCATTTCTTCGCTATCAATTTAGATGCCCTGCCTGCCTGCCTTCCTACTTTGGCTAGGACTTCTAGTACTGTGTTGAATAAAAGTGTTGTGTGGACATCCTTACCTTGTTCCTAATCTTAGTGGAAAATATATTTTTCACCATTAAGTATGATGTTAGTTGTGGGTTTTTAATACAGCCTTTACCATGTTGAAGTATGTTTTCTCTAAATCTACCTCATTGAGTGTTTTTCTCATGAATGGTTGTTGTAAATATCAAATTCTTTTTCCACACTTATTAAGTTCACATGGTTTTTATTCTCTCCTGTTGATGTGATGTATCATGTTGATTGCTTTGAGGTATTGAACCACTCTTGCACCTTGAGAATAAATCCCAGTTGATCATGTTGAATGATTTTCTTAAAATGTATTGTTGGGTTCAGCTTGCTAATATGCTGTTGAGGATTTTAGCATCTATGTTTATCAGAGAGGACTGCCCTGTAATTCTCTCTTCTTGTGTCTCTGTCTGGTTTTAGTATCAGGGTAATGCTGGTCTCATAGAATGAATTCAGAAGCTTTCCTTCTCTTCTATATTTGGAATAGTTTAAGAAGAACAAGTATTAAATCTTTATTAAATGGTTGCTAGAATTCACCAGTGAAGCCATCTGGTCATGGACTTTTGTTTGTTGGAAGTTTTTATTTGTTTATTATTATTAATGATTCAATTTCAGTGTTGGTAATCTATCAGCTCAAATTTCTATTTCTTCCTGATTGAGTTTTGGGAGATTCTGTTTCTTGGAATTTATCCTAGGTTTTCCAATTTGTTGGCATATACTTTTTATAATATTTTCTTACAATCCTTTGTATTTCTGTGATCTTGGTTGTTATTTCTCTTCTTTCATTTATAATTTTGTTTATTTGTGTCATCTCTCTCTTTTTTAATTTTTTAATGTTTTTTATTTATTTTTGAGAGACAGAGAGGGACAGTGTGAGCAGGGGAGGGGCAGAGAGAGAGGGAGATACAGAATGTGAGGCAGGCTCCAGGCTCCAGGCTCTGAGCCAGCTGTCAGCACAGAGCCCATCATGGGGCTCGAACCCACGAACCGTGAGATCATGACCTGAGCTGAAGCCGGATGCTTAACCACCTGAGCCACCCAGGCACCCCTGTCATCTCTCTTCTAATGTATCTGGCTAAAGGTGTATCAATTTTGTTTATCTCTTCAAAAAACGGGTCCTGGTTTCATTGATGTTTCTATCATTTTTTAGTTTCTAATTCATTTACTTCTCTAATCTTTTATATTTTCTTTCTTCTACTGGTTTTGGGTTTGGTTTTGCTTCTTTTATCTCCTTTAGGTGTCAAGTTCAGTTGTTTATGTGAGATTTTTCCTGCTTCTTAAGGTAGGCTTATATTGACATAAACTTCTCTCTTAGGACAGCTTTTGCTGCATCCCAAAGATTTTGGAGTGTTGTATTTTCATCGTCACTTGTCAATTTAAATTTAAAAATTTTCCTCTTTCATTTCTTAGTTGAACCATTCATTGTTTAGTATCATATAGTAGCATGTTTATTTAACCTCCATGTATTTGTGTTCTTTCCACATTTCTTTCTTGTAGTTGATTTTTAGTTTCATAGCGTTATGGTTGGAAAAGATGCATAGTATGATTGATCTTTTTGAATTTGTTAAGACTTGGTTTGTGGCCTAATATGTTATCTCTTCTGGAGAATGATCCATGTACACTTGAAAAGTATGTGTATTCTGCTGTTTTAGGATGAAATATTCTGAATATAACTGTTAGATCCATCTGGCCCAAAGTATCATTCAAAGCGACTATTTCCTTGTTGATTTTCTGTTTGGATGAGCTATCCATTGGTAGAAGTAGAGTGTTAAAATCCCTACTATTATTATATTATGATTACTTCTTTTATGTTTATTATTAACTGCTTTAGGTATTTGGGTGCCCCCATGTTGGATGCATACATATTTACAATTATTATATCTTACTGGATTGTTCCCTTTATGATTATATAGTATCCTTCTTTTTCTTTTGTTACAGCCTTTGTTTTACAGTCCTTTTTATCTGATAAAAGTCTTTCTACCCTGGCTTTCTTTCCACTTTCATTTGCATAGTAAATGCTTTCCATCCCTTTACTTTCAATCTGAATGAGTCTTTAATTCTGAAATAAGTCTCTTTTTTATAAAAACATTTTTTAATGTTTATTTTTGAGAGAGAGAGAGGATTTGAAGCAGGCTCCACACTCTGAGCTGTCAGCACAGAGCCTGTTGTTGGGCTTGAACCCACAAACTATGAGATCATGACCTGGGCAGAAGTCAGGCACCTAACCAACTAAGCCACCCAGGTGCCCCTGAAATAAGTCTCTAATAGGCAGTATAAAGATGAGTCTTGCCTTTTTATCCATTCTGTCACCCTATGACTTTTGATTCAAGCATTTAGTCAATTTAAGTTTATTCATTTATTTTGAAAGAGTATGGGAGAGGCAGAGAGGGAGAGAGAGAATCCCAAACAGGTTCCACAACCTCAGTGCAGAGTTCCATGGGGGGCTCGAACTTACAAACCATGAGATTATGACCTGAGCTGAAACCAAGAGTCGGACACTTAATGACTGGGCCACCCAGATGCCCTCATTTAGTTCATTTAAATTCAAAGTAATTATTGATAGCTGTGTACACACTGCTATTTTGTAATTTGTTTTATGACTGTTTTGTAGTCATATTTCTTCTCTTGCTCTTTTCTCTTATAGTTTGCTTGCTTTCTTTAGCAATATACTTTGATTCTGTTCTATTTATTTTTTGCATATCTCTAGTTTTTGATTTGTGGTTACTATTAGGTATGTATATAGTATCTTGCGCATATTAGCAGTCTAAATTAAGCTGATGGTTATTTAAGTTTGAATCCATTCTTTACTTCTCTCCTCCCTACATTTTAGTATATGGTGTCATATTTTACATTCTTTTATTTTGTGAACTTGTTGGCTGATTTTTATAGCTATACATAATTTTACTGTTTTTGTTCTTCCTTTTTTTTTTTTTTTTTTTACTCTTACCTATGGTCTCTCCTTTCCATTCAAAATGTTCCCTTTAACATTTCTTGTAGGGCTGGTTTAATGGCCATGAATTTCCTTCTTCATCTCTCATTGGTCCTTTCTAATGTTTTTTCTTTGTTAAGGGTCTCCTCGAGGTCCTCCACTCTTTTCTCCAGTCTATTATCTTTACAACCGTTACTTTAAATTTCTATCAGGCTACTTATCTGTTTTGTTTAGTTCTCTTGCCATGATTTTGTCCTGTTCTTTCATTTGGGACATATTCCTCTATCTCCTCATTTTGTCTAACTCTCTGTGCCTGCTTCTATGTGTAAGAAAAGTTAGCTGCATCTCCTGCTCTTAAAAATAGTGACTTTATGAAGAAGAGGTCCTGTAGTACCCTACAGTGAAGTTTCCCTGTTCACCAGAATCTGGTGCTTCAATGGTGTTTCCTATGTGTGTTGCATGTATCATACTGTTGTGGCTTGGCTGCATGTGCCCAGTCCAGTCATCTGCAATGAATTTCTTTGCCTGTTGTATGCAGAGTTTGGTGCCTGTGCTGTTCATGGGCCAGTCTGGGGCTACCTTGGGCTTGAGTTTAGTCGAACAGGCATTTGCCAGAAATGCAATAGCACAGAACTGCAGGGAGCTTTCCTTGAGTTGTTTTCGGAGAAAACAACTGTTTATCTGTCCCCAGTCCATGTTTGGGACTGCATTTGGACAGATGTGTGTGGGGTTATCTTTTCCTCTTCCAGGGGCAAGAATCACTTTGGAGTGGTGCTGGCCCTTGTCAGGGCTGCTTGCACATTGCCAGCTTGTGGCACCACTTTGGATGGGCTCTTGCCAAGGAAATATTGGATGGGGCTGGCATGTGCATTGCCAGCAAAATCTGCCCTTATCTGCTGCAGGAGGGGACTTGCAGCTGCCCAACTGAGGCAGGCATTGTTGGAGGGGGCAGTCTGCATAAGAGTGCAGGGATGGGGCATGCAGTTTTGGCAATGTTGGCTATGGAAAAAGACCTAGAATTCAGTCCTGGCTATAGGAGGTGTGTCTGTAGGAGAATGCAGGGTCAGGGCACACAGTTGCATAGCAAACAAGTTAGTGAGTTAGGGGGAAAGTGTTGGTGCTATGCTAGTTTCTGCAGGTATACTTGTGCCTAGACTGGATAACAGGGAAGGGAAATGGCACTCACTAGGTCCTTTGCTCCTGGAAAAGTTCTCCAACAATTCCTGTTCCTGCAGCACACACTCTGAGATTAGTAAACAAATCTCCCTCCCATATACCCTAGGCATTTTTCAAACTGTTGCTTCTATACAGTATCTCTTTGGGGGCTATTAGTTGTGCTGTCTTTTTAAGGGCAGAGATTCAGTTTCCTATTATCCTCCAGGATCAGAGCCAAGCCAGATTATTTTAGAGTTCCAGGGATTAAACCCCAATGATTTTAAGTACTTGTGAAATTATGTCCATCTGGTTTTCAAAGCCAAATGTTATGGGGATTCATCTTCCTTGCATCGGGGGCGGGGGGGGGGGGCTCCCATTGCCTGGGGTGCCTGGATCAGGGTCTGTTTCTCTCTCCTCTCTGCAACCACAGTGTTCCTCTTGTGGACAGTCTCACAGGTCCTTTTATATCCTGACCACATCTCTACACTCCTTTTCCTATGTGGCCTTCCTACCCTCTTCAATGTGGTCTCTTCTCTATATTTAGCTATAAGTCTGCTTTGCCAGGCTTTAGGCCATTTTCTGGGTTATTTACACTGATGTAATCAGTTGTATCTGTGGGACAGGGGGGCTTAGGATCCTCCTCCTCCACCATCTTCTCTCACATAGCACAGTTTAATAAAATTAATAAAGTTTTGCAAAGATACTGGTTCAGCAACACTTTCCAAGGTGGTATATTTACTAGCTAAAATGATGCCATTTGTAATAGAACATTTAAATAAATAGGTAGAGTAGCTTTTAAACTTTACTAAATTATGTTGATAGGTGTCTTTGATTTTTCTTTTTTTAATATTTATTTTGGAAAGAGAGAGAGAGAACAAGCAGGGAGGGGCAGAGAGAGAAGGAGACACAGAATCTGAAGCAGGTCCAGGCTCTGAGCTGTCAGCACAGAGCCTGAAACCAGGCACAAACCCACAAACCTTGAGGTCATGACCTGAGCTGAAGTCTAAAGCTCAACCAGTTGAGCCACTCAGGCATTCCTATTTTAGAGGAATAATTCAGTACACTAGTAAATGTATTAAAAGTTGAGACTCTTTTAAAGTTAAGCTCCTTGGAAAAATCTTCCATTGAATAACTTACTCAATGAGCCATCAGTTATCAGGTTTCGTTAGCAAGGCAACTGTGACTTCACATATTTTTTTAAGTTTATTTACTTACCTTGAGAGAGAGAGAGCAAGCAAGCACAAGTGAGGGAGGGGCAGGGAGGAGGAGAGACAGAACCCCAAGCAGACTCTGCGCTGATGATGCTGAACCAGAGGCAGGGCTTGAACCCGAGAGATCATGACCTGAGTTGAGATCAAGAGTCCGATGCTTAACTGAGCCATACAGGCACCCCAGTTTCACATATTGTTTGGGTCAAGTGAAGAGAATCCCATTTAATGATATTAATTAAATGCTTTATATTGAAACTATAAACTTATTGTTTAGAAAGTTAATTTAGAAACACTTATTACCCTGTGTCTGTACACTTACATTAGCAAAAAGGTCACAAAATTCACTTATAAATGGGTCATATTATAAACATATAATTTCAAAACAATATTATGAGTCAACAGTTGACTAAAACTGTGCATTTTCTATTATATCATCAGAAATAACATTAATCTGATTAAACACATATGTCTGAATGAATGAAATTATTTTATAAGCAATAGAAGCAGACTCAAAACTTTTATGTTTATTATAATGAAAATGTGAACGAAATACATCATTACATTTCTCATTAAAATAACCAGTAATTTCTCATGATTATTCATACTTTGATTAAATTTTGAATATGTTCCCCCCAAAATACCCATTTTACATTTTATTCAAATTAGTTTCAAGCACAGATCATAGGAAATTTGTTTATCACAAATATACAAAAGTGAAGTCTACAAAAATTGTGTGCCATAAAATAACATATCAGAGAGAGGGAAAGAGGTTTTGATCAATAAGGAAATGATTTTTATACACATCAGAACCAATTTGAAGCAATTCTCAATCAATATAGATAGGCAGAAATGCTTCTCAGCATTTATTGCCTGTGGAGAGTATTATTGATTAATTGTATTGATTTTTAGAATGCATGTGGAGAGGCATCTGTTGTTTCTTTAAAAGATGCCTCAAAATGAAAAGTATCAAACTATTTAAGTTTTGAGGATTTGCATTAATGGCTCAACCTAGGTCATTATTCGGAATTTCAAAAACACCATTGAAGGAGATGTGAAATTTGATTTAGTTTATTTTGCATCCTATTTCTAATCAATAAATTTCAGAAAAAAAATTAGTTGGGAATTTAACTTGCCTGAGTGCCAGTAACAATTTATAAACTTTTCAAGTATATTTTCTATGTCCATGCTTGTTACACGACCTTAACTTTTCTTTTATAAAGTTATACTGTTTGAACAAAGATTAATTTGTGTCAAAGGATAAACATGTTAAGAAATAAATGTATTTTAAATTTCTCTGGCTAAAAACTCATACATAAAAATGACAATAAAGAGAGCAGGGAAAGCGTTGATACCTTGTTTTAGGACTGTGGTCAAGCATATATGTTTACCTTACTTGGAGTAGATAATACATAATGAATATAACAGCTGTTGAAGAGAAAACGTAACATTACTTAAACTTAGTATGGAATTTTATTGAGCTAGTAAATTTTGCTTCACAGAGTATATTTTATATGCTTGCTCTAAATAGTTTTATTTTTTTAATTTTCTAATGTTTTTTATTTATTTTTGAGAGAGAGAGAGAGAGAGAGAGAGAGAGAGAGAGACAGCGTGAGCAAGGGAGGGTCAGAGAGAGAGGGAGACACAGAATCTGAAGCAGGCTCCAGGCTCTGAGCTGTCAGCACATAGCCCTACGTGGGGCTCGAACCCACGAACCGTGAGATCATGACCTGAGCTGAAGCCGGCCGCTTAACCGACTGAGCCACCCAGCTGCTCCTAAATAGTTTTAAATAAACATAATAATTACATATGTGTTTCACGTGAAATTTATATCTTCTTTAAGAAGACATTTCTTTGGCACCATAGAAATTCCTAAATTTTAATAGGTCAATAAATCCAAAACAAAGTATTTCCTTGCTAAGAACAGAACTTTGGTTTTATAAAATATTTTCCCCTAGTAGGAGAGCATGAATGAGTATCTTGAACAGGTGCTTTCCTACATGAGCTGTCTTCCAAATATTACAGAAGTCCCTTGTGAGATGCACCTAAAGTCCTAAAAATGTTCTAACTAATTATTGCATCTATTTAGAATATCAACAGCCACCTGCTTTCATTAAGGAATCCTTATAGACCTGTTTCCTAACTTGGTCCTCACCTATGCAGCTTATCAGTGTTGAAATAATATTTATTCAGGGACCCCATGCACCTGGAGCTTTGCAAACATTTCAGAAAATCATTTACTAATGTCAGAGGAAAATCCAGTTTTAGTTCATTTCTGGGGATCAGATTAGCTATGGTAAAGAATGGTTTAGAACATGCCATAGTCTATGATATTTTTCCCCATTGTTCATGAGTAGAGAAAGGACCCAAAGGCTTATATTTTATAATAAAAATTTAATTAAAGTTTTAATTTTTTATATTTGAAAGTAATAAAACCACCTTTAGTATTTCTCATTTTCCACCATTAAACCATAACATTTACTACATTTTAAGACTTAAAGAGTTCTGATATTTTAGGAGTTTTTCTCTGCATGGACATTTGTGTCAGCACTAACTTCATTAGCACTTCCAAAGCATGGAGTATTTCCTGTGGGAAGAAAATACTTCAGTTTTTCTTAGTTAATGTTGAGGTGGTGAATTAGTAATAATTGTATCCTTAGAACTTCATTCTTCCTATTCCAGGGCAACATCATCCATTGGGTGAAAGTAGACAAGTAATAAGAAGTACAGACAAGAAGGCTGCCTGGATGGCTCAGTAGGTTAAGTGTCCAACTTCAGCTCAGGTCATAATCTCATGGCTTATGAGTTTGAGCCCACATTGGGCTCTTTTATGTCAGCACAGAGCCTGCTTCAAGATTCTCTGTTCCCCTCTTTTTCTGCTTGTCCCTCATACTCTTTTAAAAATAAACAAAGATTGAAAAAAATTTAAGAAAATAATTACAGCCAAGAAAATAGTACCGACTCCCCTAAAGGAAATAAATCAAATGTGAAAGTCCTGTGTAAGTTTATAGTGACTAAATATTTAAACAAATCTGCTCATTTAAAAAAATTATTAAACTCTCTGAAGTCATAGGCTACCTAAATTCCAGATGTTTCATAACAAGTCATTACTTGAAGAAATACGAACCTAACACCTAACTGATATGTTAACTATAAAACTATTTGAAGGGTTGATAATAAAAGATAAAATTACTGCTTTCCATTAATTGAATATCTGTCTTCTGAATATTTTCTATTATGTAATTTTTAAAAACTACATGTGAAGTAAACATTTTCATTTTTATAGGTAAAGATATTGAATCACAGTG
The DNA here is from genome assembly GCF_006229205.1 of Suricata suricatta. Lineage (NCBI taxonomy): Eukaryota > Metazoa > Chordata > Mammalia > Carnivora > Herpestidae > Suricata > Suricata suricatta. The sequence continues at coordinate 21,700,603 of NC_043702.1, forward strand.
AAATTAAGTAACATTGTCATGATAACAGAGCTAGTGTTAGTGCAAGACTGCCAACCCAAATTGTCTATAAACTTTTTCTATTCTATTGCCTGGGGAGAAAGGAAACTAGTTATGCCAGAAAGCTAAGCTAATTTGGCTGCTACATGAAGGGCTAAGTTTATATTAACTCCTAATTCTCTGAAGGCATCTTTATGACTATCTAAAGTAATATTCTAGTATAGTACATTCTGATGACCTGGCTTTATATTCATAGAAAATTTAAGGTAACATGTGATTAGTCTTTAATACTTAAAAATTTAAATTTTATTTTAATTAAACTATAGTTGACATATATTGTTAGTTTTAGGTATACAACATAGTAATTCAAAGTTTTATATATATTATAAAATACACAATAAATGTAATTATTTGTCATCTTACAAAGTTATCATAATATTGGGGTACCTGGGTGGCTCATTTGGTTAAGCGTCCAACTTTGGCTTAGGTCATGATCTCAAGGTTTGTGAGTTCGAGCCCTGCTTTGGGCTTTGTGCTGATCACTCAGATTCTGGACCCTGCTTTGGATTCTGTGTCTCCCTCTCTCTCTCTGCCCTTACCTGTTCACCCTCTGTCAGTCTCTGTCTCTCAAAAAATTTAATGTTTACTTTTGAAAGAAGTTATCATATTATTAATTAGAGTCCTTATGTTGTATTTTACATTCCTATGACTTATAACTGCAAACTTGTACCTCTTAATCCTTTTCATCTATTTCATTCATACCCCCATGCCCTTCCCCTCCTGACAACTATCACTTCGCTCTCTGTATTTAGGAATCTTTTTCCATTTTGGTTAGTTCTGTTTTTTAGATTCCACATATAAGTAAAATCATACAGTATTTGTTCTTTTCTATCTGATTTCACTAAAATAATGCCCCATGCACCCATCCAAGCTGTTGCAACGGGCATGATGTTATTCTTTGTTATGGCTGAATATTCTACTCGCTGTTGTGTGTGGTGTGTGTATGCCATATCTTAATCCATTTTTTTTTAAAGTATACTTATTGAGAGAGAGAAGGAGAGGGAGAGAGCATGAATAGAGGGGTGTCGGAGAGAGAGAGAATCACAAGCAAGCTCCTGTCTGTCAGCACAGAGCCCAATGTGGGGCTTCATCTCACAAACCGTGAGATCATGACCTGAGCTGAGATCAAGAGTCAGGTGCTTAACCTCTGCCCCCCACCCCTGGCACCGAGTCAAGTCATCTATTGATAAACTCTTAGTTTGCTTCTGTATTTTGGCTATTGTAAATGATGCTGCAGTAAGCATAGGGGTGCATATATCATTTCAAATTCGTTTGTTTTCTTTGCTGAATCATATGGCATTTGCTTTTAATTTTTGGAGGCATCTTCATACTGTCTTCCATAGTAACTGCACCAATTCGCAATCCCACAAAGAGTGTACCAAAGTTCCCTTTTCTCCACATTCTTGACAATACTTACTTCTTTTTGACACTAGCATTCCGATTGGTGTGAGATAATATCTCATTGTGGTTTTGATTTGCATGTCCTTGATGATTAGTGATGTTGAGCATCTTTCCATATGCCTGTTGACTATATGTGTCTTTTCTGGAAAAATGTCTCTTTGGGTCTCTTTCTGCCCATTTTAAAATATGATTTCTTTTGGTGTTGAGTTACATGAGTTCTTTGTATATTTTGAAGATTAGCCCCTTACCAAATATATCATTTGTAAATATCCTCTCCCATTCAGTAGGTTACCATTTTTTGGATGGGTTCTTCTGCTATGCAAAAGCTTTTTCATTTGATGTAATCCTAGTTGTCAAATTTGCTTTCATTTCCCTTGCCTGAGGAGCCAAAAGATGCATTTATACAATTGATGTTCAATAGTTAACTGTTTTTATTCTCTTTCAGGAATTTTGTAATTTCAGGTCTCATAATTAGGTTTTTAATCCATTTTGACTTTAGTTTTGTGTATGGTGTAAGGAAGTGGTCCAGTTTTCCCAGGACCATTTATTGAAGAGACTCTCTCTTCCACATTATATATGTATTGTCTCCTTTGCCATAGATTAATTGACCATATAAGTATGGGGATATTTCTGGAATCTCTATTCTGCTCAATTGACCTGGGCATTTTGTTGCCAGTACCATACTGCATTGATGACTATAGAGTTGCAGTGTAGTTAGAAATCTGGAAGCATGATATCTCCATTTTTGTTCTTTCTCAAGATTGCTTGCCCAATCAGGGTCTTTTGTGGCTCCATGCAAATTTTAGAATTATTTGTTCTAGTTCTATGAAAAATGCTATTGATATTTGATATAGATTACACTGAATATGTAGAATGTTTTGAGTAGTATGAACATTTTAACAATATTCTTCCAACTCATGAGCATGGTATATTATTCTATTTGTAATGTTCTCAATTTCTTTTATCAATGTCTTCTAGTTTTCAGGGTACAGGTCTTTTATGTCCTTGATCAAATTTGTTCATAAGTATTTTATTCTTAATGCAGTTTTAAACAAATTTATTTTATTTTCTCTTATACTGCTTGACATGCATCATGTCTTCTGCAAATAGCGACAATTTTATTTCTAGCCAATTTGGGTGTCTATTTCTTTTTCTTGTCTGATTTCTATAACTTAGACTTCTAGTTCTATGCCAAATAAAACCCATAAAAATGGGCATCCTTGTCTTTTTCCTGATCTTAGAGGAATAATGATTATCTTTTCATCGCTAAGTGTGATATTAGCTATGGGTGTTTATATGTGGCTTTTATTATGTTAAGGTATATTCAGCCAATACTCACTTTGTTGAGAGTTTGTCAAATGTTTTTTTCTGCATATTGGGATATGATTTTTATCTTTTATTTTCTTAATGAAGTATATCATTTTTATTTGTGTTTATTGAGCTATCATTGCAATAAATCCCACTTGATCTTTGAGAATAATCCTTTTGATGTATTTTTGAATTTGGTTTGCTAATATTTTGAGGATTTTTGCATCTATGCTTATCAGGGATAATGTTCTATAATTCTTTTTCTGTAGTGTCTTTTTTTTTGTAGTGTCTAAATTCGTAAAAGAGTGAAATTCATAAATGAATTCCTAAGTGTTCTTTCCACTTCAGTTTTCTGGAATAGTTTGAGAAAAATAAGTATTCTTCTTTTCACCAGGGAACTATCTGGTCCTTGCCTTTTGTTTGTTGAAAGTTTCTTGATTACTGATTCAGTTTAAATTTTTTTTTCATGTTTGTTTGTTTTGAAAGAGCTTGCAAGAACAGGAGAGGGACAGAGAGAAAGGGAGAGAAGCTCCCAAGTAGGGTCCATGCTGTAAGCACAGAGCCTGATGTGGAACCCAATCTTGGGAACCGTGAGATCATGACCTAAAATGAAATCAAGACTTGGACTCTTAACCAGCTAAGCCACCCAGGAACCTCTTGATTCACTTTTTTCATGTCATTCTTTTTTTTTTCTAGTTCCGTTAAGTGTAAAGTTAGATTTCTTGAGATTTTTCTTGTTTGAGGTAGGCCTGTATCTCCATAAACTTCCCTCTTAGAGCTGCTTTTGCTACATCGCAAGGATTTACATCATTGTGGTTCCATTTTCATTTGTATCCAGATATTTTATTTCTTCTTTGATTTCTTTGTTGTCTCATTAGTTGTTTAGTGACATGCTATTTAGCCTAAATTATTATTTTTTTGTAATTTTAGTTTCATATGATTATGGTCAGAAAAGATGCTCAATATAATTTCAATCTTTTTTTTTTTAATGTTTATTTTGAGAGAGAGAGGGATAGAGAGCCAGCAGGGGATAGGAAGAGAATGGGACAGAGAATCCCAAGCAGGCTCTGCAAGGTCAGCACAGAGCCTGACATACATAGGGATTGAACCCACAAACCATGAGATCATGACCTGGGCCAAAATCAAGAGTCAGAGGCTTAACTCACTGAGCCGCGCTGGCACCCTTACAATTTCAATCTTAAACTTACTGAAATTTGTGGTCTAATATGATCTGTCCATGTGCCCTTGAAAACAATGTGTTCTGCTGTTTTGGAGTGGCCTGTTCTGTATAATACTGTTAAGTTTATTTAAAGCTACTGTTCCCTTCTTGACTTTTGGTCTCAATGATCTATCCACTGATATAAACAGGGTGTGAAAATCCCCTACTATTATTGTACTACTGTCATTTTCTCATTTTACATTTGTTAATATTTGCTTTATATATTTAGATGCTCCTTTATCAGATGCATAAATATTTATCATTGTTTATCCTCTTGCTGGATAATCTGTTAGTATAGCGTGTCATTATGTCTTTTTACAGCTTTTGTTTTAAAGTCTATTTTGTCTGATAGAACTATTGCTACCTCAACTCTTTTTGGCTTCTATTTGTGGGGCATATCTTTTTTTATTCCTTTGTGTTCAGTCTATATCTGACTTTAGATCTGAAGTGAGTCTCTTATTGTCAGCATATTTATGGGTCTTGTTTTTATCCACTCAGTCACCCTATATTTTTTATTAGAACATTTGGTCCATTTGTAGTTCAGGTAATTATTGGAAGGCATGTACTCATTGCCATTTGAGTTGTTGTCTGGTTTACAGGTTTTTTTTTTTTCCTCCAACATTCTTGTTCTCTTCCCTTGTGATTTAATGTGAAAAACATGGTTAAAGACATATTTCTTAGCTCTGCTTGTTTCTTTAAAAAATTTTCTCTCTGTTGATATCACTAAATTCATTTACTCTTAAGTCCAGTTAGTACCTCTTTTACCATTACTTTGAAATCTTTATAGATAGATTAGTTCTGTTTTATTTAGTACTTTTACTATGGCTTTATCTTATTCTTTTGTTTGGAACATATTCTTCTATCTCCTCATTTTGACACTATTTGTCATCTATATCTGTTGGCTTTGAAAGTTATAGCCTCAGACAGAGCCCAATTTTTCTGGTCTTCAGAATCAGGTGTTCCAGTGATATCCACAGGGTCAGTTGCATCCATCCTTCTGTTATGGCTTACCTACGACTGCTTCGAGCATGCTGGTCCATGCAGCTCTTCTCTCAGATTCCTGAAATGCTCAGCCATGGCTCTTGCAGGTGGGGTGGTGGGAAGGGCTAACTACCACCCCTTCCTGGAAGGGGAGTTGCTTTGGAGAAACATGTCCTGGTTGAGATTGCACCGGCTATGTTAGGTTGGGAGCCACTTTGCAGGGTGCATTTGTCCTATCAAGGCTGTCTTCCAGGTGTGGCAGGGTTGGGAATTGCTTTGGAGGTGTGTCTGCCAGGGCTGGGCAAGCAGTGCTGGCAAGGTAGATGGAGAGTATCAGAACTGTCACCTGCCAGCTTTGGGCCAGCAATGCTAAATGAGAGCAAGAAAATGGCACGTGCCAAGCTTCCATTCTACATGCTGACTCTGTCACCTGCCCTAAAATTAATCCACAAATCCAGATGCTATTTAAAATGCTGTCTCTGTGATAGGTCTTGGAGCAAGAGAGATTGTGTGGAGGCCTTTTAAGAATTGAGTCTCCGTTTGTTACAGCCCCCTGGCTCTCCTGGAGTTAATGCTGATTTTCAAAGCTAGACGTTATGGGTGGTTGTCTTCCCAGTGCAGATCCCAGTGTGGGGGCTTGATCCCCTTGCTCTAAACTGTGTTTTCCTTCCTGTTGTGAACTGCCACACCAGGTGTTTGGTTCCTGATCAAACTGCACTTCTGCCCCTCCTACTTTTCTTGATAGATTTAGTCGTGGAGCTCTTCCACTAATTTTCACATGATTCTCAGAAGCCCTGGTGAGTCCATGGAGGAGGGGAGGTTAGGATCTTCCTACTCTGCCATCTTCCTGTGAGTTAAATTATTTCCTTTATCAGTCTTTCTCCATCACACATTTTCACTCACCCACTTATCTGGTATTCAACTTACATCAAATGAGCTTTTGCAAGGAGCTATAAGACAATCTGAGATTAAGGGCATTGATAAATACTTGGGGTTAAAGTAACGAGACATAAATGATTTACGCATGTACACGAGGCATTGAAATGACACTTATTTTAAAAATATGGAGTTTGACTTTTCTGAATAAATGGAATAGTAGAACATTTTCAGTGGCAAGTGAAAGAAGATTAACTCAAAGGGCCAAAGAGAAAAAAATAGTTTAAAAATAGATATAGTAGAAATAAGAGGTTGAAATGATGTTTTAAGAGTCCTGTCTCTCATTGTCTCTCAGCTCTGCTTTCTGCGGTGTGAAATCACTCCCAGGCAAACCCTCTCCACTTGGCGGATTCAGCAAATTCAGGTTTGTAGCCTCCCCAATTCAAAGTCGATGGAAAGAGTACCTCAATTGCCCAGCAGTTGCATAGTGGGTAAAAATATCCCTGATAAGCTAGCTTGGATTATGTGCCTGGATCATCCCTGAAACAATTATATGAATGACAGGGAGAAGGGTGTGATGGACTAGGCCAGGACCATGCACCCACACAACAATTAAGAATGTTCAAGCAGGGGTGCTTGGGTGGCTCAGTCAATTAAGTGCCCAACTCTTGGCTTGGACTCAGGTCAGAGCCTGTTCAGGGTTCTCTCTCTGTACCCTCCCCCTGATTGCTCTCTCTCAAATAATTTAAGAAATGTGTACTAGTGTGGTGCCTGGGTGGTTCAGTCGGTTAATTGTCCCATTTCAGCTCATGTCATGATCTCATGGGACTCTGATGACAGCTCAGAGCCTGCTTCAGATTCTGTGTCTCCTTGCTTCTCTGTCCCTTCTCCACTCACACCCTGTCTCAAAAATATTTTTAAAATTATTAGAAATATGCACAAATACAATTACCTAAAGAGAGATCAAGATGCTGTTACTAAACTGAATGGACATTTTGCATACAAAAAAAAAATCTACCTGAGATAGTGGGTAAAACCAGAGCCAAGTTTTTCATTAGAGAGGAAAATAAGCCACATTCTAGGCCACAATGCTTTATTTCCCACTCTTTTTCTATTTGGCAATCTACCTCATTTCATATTCGTCTCTTGAAAGGTTCTTATGCCAATAAATTGTATCTAGATTTATTAAAAAATTAGCACAAGGTACCTGGGTGGCTCAGGTCATGATCTCCCAGTTTAGGAGTTAAAGCCCTACGTTGGGCCCTGTGCTGACAACTTAGAGAATTTTGTATCTCCCTCTGGCTCTCCCCCTCAAAACTAAATATTAAAAAAATTAGAAAAACAAAAAAACCCAGAGCCTTGTTGGACATTTCAGTGTCACAGAGGGTGCTGGGACCATTTCTTTAAAATAATAATAAAAAAAAGCACACTTATTGAACAGTTTGCCAATGTTTGGAGTCCCTTAAAATGCAGTAAGGCTATAAAGTGCAGCAAAATCTCAAAACTGCAGAAAACTGTTGGGGTAAAGTGAGAATTATCATTGCAAAGGAACACAAAGAGCTGAACACCTTTGTGACAAGCAATCTGTGTTAGAATATGGAAAGAGTCCATAAACTCGGGACTGTTTTACATTTCTAGATACTCTAATTATTAATATGAGTGATATTCAGATGCCAGATTATACTTCCACAAAGAAACACCATACTGTTACACTGAATTGCTTTTTTAAAAATCAAGTAGAGAATAAGATTGTTATACTCTAAAATTAGAAAAAAAAATATCACAGATTTCATAAAGCCTCAGGAAAAAAAGTATATGAGCCCTTGAAAAGATAGCTTTAAGTTTCAGTGACAATCTTGCACATGTTCTTAAGGTCTTGATTTGGTTTTATAGAATTCCGAATAGCAAAACATTTATTATTTCAGCTATTTCTAAAACAAAGAGACCATTTTAGAAACAAAATATAAAATACACATAACCAAATAGAGAAAGTTTCTTTTGTGAGTTCATTATCTTATAATTTGTGTTTAAACCTAAAAACTATTGCTTGGAAAAACCTTCAGAAGAAAACACATTAAAATTATGGGAGGAAATTGATGACACAATGTTGACAAAATCTTGATAGTTGTTGAACTTAGGTGATAAGTCAAGAGTTCACTTTACTGTCTTTTTCTACTATTACATATGTTTAAGAATAGTTAAAAATTTTAAAAATTGGTCACATTCATCATATAAGATTATTACTGTATAGTTATTTCTTATATTTTAGATTTGAATTATTAAAGTACAACCTATTTTAGAACTAGATATATGAACCATGTGTCTAAGTAAGCTGTTAGCACCTACAGAGCCAGATAGTGATAACTAAAGATACTAAATATAAAAATGTGTTAGAAAAACAAACTTGAAACCATGATGAGATCAATATATCATTTTCAATTGTAATTAAAAAATAAACATTTCACTGAAGAGGATGTTACTAATTGCCTTAAGTTTTTTTGTCTTTACTTCTTATTCTCTGAATAAGAATTCAAAATTAGTTTCTTTAAATTATGAATAATACCATATAACTTTAAATATTTAAATGAAATACTAAAATCTGTATGCTAGTATAGGGAGCAATTATTTACCCAAAGAATTGATGATAAAAAGCCATGCTGATATTAGAAAATAAGCCCAGCTGAAACTAAAAAGTCTGATTTCTAAACTCATCATTGTATAGTTCTGAATGGACTTAAAAAGTACATGCCTATGTATATGTAGCTTACATGATGGAAACTAAAATAATACAAAGACTTTCATTAAAAAGCATTACCCCTCATACCTAGAAAAGAGATTGAAAAAACCAGAATGAACCTCCTGGCCCATACTGCAAAGTGGCCACTGGTCGTGCCTAAGACACACGAGATAATTGTTTCACCATCTGCCTCACATGACTAAAGAGAGATTCCATTAAAAAAAAAAAGACATGATTTGAACTTTTCAAAATAGTTCAATATCAACTTCTTAAAAGTTATTTTTAGTTCAGTCTGAAACCTTAATATGTTTCTTTTTTCTAGGAATATCTTTTGTATTTCTCATATGTCTATTTATAATATATGTATATTTAGCTTCATGCTAGGAGTTTTATAAAGCACAAAGGTTCTAAAATATTTCTAGTTTCAATCAAATGCAAACGTGTCTCTGAAGATGTATAGAATCATGTTTAAGTCTGCACATAAAATACATACATATATTGACTTAACTGATACTAATTGGCATAAATGTAACCTATTTTACAGGATAACTAATTTATAATTTTGCACAAACATTATAAAAAATATTTTAGACCTAAAAATACCAACTCCATTACATACTTAATCCAATCAGTATCTTAACTTTTATGTTTGTTATTCAATGAACTAGTCAGTCAAAGAGAAAGGAATAACTTTTATCGCCAAACTCCAGATATTCCTGAACCATGCTTTTCTGCCTACTGATAAAAAGGACATGGCAAGACCAAGCCAAATCTCGTGTATTTCCTTCCGAAAGAACATGGCATAACTGAAAAATTGTATTATAATATCCAACCAAGACAATGGTAAGCAACCCTTAAGTCCCCTGAGATTCATGAAAATGTTTCATTTCAAGAAGAGAGACTGGAAGACTGCTTCCATAGAAGAGAGATTTTAATAATTTTTATTGAGGGAACATATGATATGGTTCAAGAAATAATAAGTTTTATGGGCTTATAATGATAAGTAACCCTTTTCTACCCTAAATATTATCATACCACAGAGGCCACTCCTGAAACTACCTTTTATGCTTTTAGCCGTTACTTGAGAAATTTCCCTCCACATTCAACAATAAGAATTAGCAGTGGCATATATTAATGTAACAATTTTAGACCTTTTAGACCTATGAGGTTATGTTAACTAAGCTTATTATGGTAATCCTTTTATAATATACAAAAATTATGTATGTTTTGAATATATTGTTATATGTCAATTGTATCAATAAAAGAGTAACATTAAAAAATATAGAAACACCTAAGTAAAAAAAAAATGGATTCATAATCTCTGCTCTTAACTGTATGTTTACAGTCCATTTAAGTGTAGGTCATGATTTTGTGATTTCTAATGTAATAGCATCCTCTATAATCCTTAAGAACTCCCAAGAACCACCATGTCTAAAGCCACAGATATTTAATCAAGTGTCCTCCTGAGCTTACTAGTTAAGGGATATCCCTGAGCTTTGCTTTGTACATACTTCAAGACTCCTTTCCTCGGGAGCATTCCTTGTCTATTCCAATTAGTTTCACATGTGGGCTTGTGTCTTTTGCCCAACCTCTTATAGATTGGCAGCTCGATCTTGGACCATCATTTTGAGTCTGATCTGGCTCTCTCCGGGACTGTGTTTCTTGTAACTTTCCTCTTAGCTTCACATATCCCATCTAGTTGGACTTTAGCATCATGATCAACACATATGTCCTGACCACCACTACCTGCCTCTCTCATTTCAGCAGGGAGGAGAATGACAGCACTCTACTGTCATTCTAATTGGATGACATTGGATTTTAACTATACCTTCAAATTACATTTTTAGTGATATTTAACATTCAGAATATGACTGTTCTTAACCAATTTATGCTCAATGTGAGCCCAAGATAAAATGGGAGCTGGATGGTGTAGAAGAATAGTCACTTGTTTGGCTATCCAGAAAGCCAAGTTTAATTTTAGCCTTGAAAGAATTTGAAATCATTATAATTAGTTGGGTATTAAAGCCCTCAAGTGAAAGGACTTTTTTTTTTTTTAACATACCCATTCATTTAGCATCAATTCACAACTGGCAGTCCATTCTCCCAAATGCACGATCACTGAGCATGCAGAGTTAGAGTGAAATATTTCTAGAGAAGTTCAAATAACTTGGAAGTAGGTCATTCTTGGAGATGTGATATGGACACTATAATTAACTTGAATATCTTTGGAACTGTAAGAAATATAAAAGTTATGTGTATTTGCAAAGAGAATTATATTGCTTCATGTATTTCAGTTGTGGTACAAAATAATGGGATAGTTGGTTTCAAATAATTGCAAGGTACCCTGTGCATGGAGTTGGCCTTCAATACAAATGTTGGGTAATATTCATTCCTGAGCTTGGGCTCCAGGGTTAATTTGAAGTGCACTCCAGAAAAATAGTCCCTTTGGAATTCTATGTAAGTTCTGCTTCAGTCCAGACTAATACCCCAACTGAAGAATGTCAGTGATATGATAGTCTGAGGTATCTTTAAGAACAGATGAGAAAATATGACTGGCAGTTTAGTCCTCTGCCCCTGCAAAGAACTAAAAAGGTATTTTGTAAGATTTAGAAAAAAAAATTCAAAAATGGGCTTTGGAATTTCCAGTAGAAAATGAAAGCAAGGTCTCTTCTTTTAACATAAGCATGTTATTGTCAACAGTGGCATCTCTATTAAGCTTGTTCTTTTACCTAAACACTCCTATTACTGTCATCTCTCTGGATTGTCATACCCACCACCCTGACAGTACAAACATTCTACTGTAAAATCTGCCAAAAAGGCCAGTTGATTTCCTACATCTTCTGACACATGCTGCTCTTTAATATCAGCCTGTCAGAACACCTAAGAGAAAAGCATATGCTTTCATGCTTGGAGCTGAGACTGGGACTACCATCACACACACTATAATCATTAGCCATACGCTGCTATGAAATTCTGCCTTTTGGAACCATAGACTGTCTTGCTAGAGAATGCTGTTGGCATAAATCTATCATGCAAGTTGCATTGCACACATTTTGGTGGAACTAGTTATTTAAAAAAAAAACTTTCCTGGTGTGAATCTGCTTTAATTTCTTTTTATGAGGAGTTGTTTGGAAATGTATATTGGACTTTCCTCTGTCACAGTCAAGTGGTATCTGCATAGAAGTCAAGAGAAATATTTTTGGCTTGACTTCTCTTGATTAGGTTCTGTTCATTTGAATTATACATGCCTCCTCATTCATCTTGAGTTTGTTTTATCTAAGGAGGAGTGTTTCTCTTGGGTTAAAAGTGTGATTGAGGGGCATCTGGGTGGCGCAGCCGGTTAAGCATCTGACTTTGACTCAGGTCATGATCTCACATTTAGTGGGTTCTAGCCCTGTGTTAGGCTCTGTGTTGACAGCTAGCTCAGAGTCTGGGGCCTGTCTTCGGATTCTGTGTCTCCCTCTTTCTGACCCTCCCCTGCTCGATCTCTCTTTCTCCTTCTCTCTCTCTCTCAAAAATAAATAACACATTAAAAAAAATTTTTTTTAAGTGTGATTGACTTAGGTAATTCAGGGGTAATACTCTTGAACAGTCTAATTTAGCAAAGATGGCTTTCCTGGAACCCTATTGCCTCTAAGTTCTCTTTCCTTATCTGGTTCTCTTGAGGTATATGTTTATGGGAGGCCTGAGGAGTGGTTTATTAACATAAGGGATTTCTCATAAAAGAATGTGGCTAATTTTGTTACAAACACAACAATCTCCAAACCCAGTACATGGGGTGTATTCATAGATTCACCTTGGGAGAATGTGGACTTACCCCAAAGACAACTTTAGATTATATTCTTCGCAATACTCCCAGAGTGTAGAGCAGCACATGCTTTTATATTCTACTCAATAAAGTTTATTTTAGTACTTGTAATTAAAAAGTAACATTCTCAGCATAATAATGTGTTCAGCATAATAATGAGTAAAAGTAACTAAAGTAAAAACGATTTCTTACACACACACCCCAACACCATATTCTCCTGTCTTCACTCCCCCTTGATGAGCCTTAATAATTTGGGTGTATTATTCTATAGCTTTCATTTGCTCATAAAAACCTATATAGTGGCTTTCATTTTTAATGGAAAATTAAATATGTATATATTTATATATATATTTAACTTGTTTTCCCTTTAACAATTTATCACGGACATGGGATGGTTTTATCACGAAAGAAACCATGAATTTCAGGGTCTCTTACTTGCTTGGACACCTTCCAAGGCCATGGAAAGGGGAGGACTTAGAAATTCTTTTATTCATAATTTCATAGTTTTTTTTTCTTTTCTCAAAGATGGCCCTTTACTTTTATCTGCTAGGCTCCACAAAATCTGGATATGCTCCGGAGCTTAGATATCTTTCTAGATCAGTAGACCTAGAACACAAACATCCTTTTTGTTCTGGCATTCTCATAAATGCGAAGCTCTATAATAGGAAAAAATTGCCAAATATACAAAGAAAGACAAGGATCATTGTAGCATTTTTATAAGTATTCAAAATATGACAACAGCTTTTTTTATCACTTGGAGGAGAATTTTTATAATATGGTAGAGCCATACTTTGGAATATAAGATATGCTTCCGCGTTTAATAATAATAGCAAATTGTTGGTGTCTATGGATGAATTTGATTTTTTGAAGTGATCAAAAGGTATTCACAGTATTGTGGAAAATAGAGAAGCAATTGTAGTAGTATGTGATGACAGATTTGGTGGTTGGAGGAAAGATGGCAGAGGAGGAAGGTACTGAGCTCAGCACCTCCCACAGTACACTGAAGCAATAACTATATCTACTGCAGTTTACTCCAAAAATGACCTAAAGACTGGCAGAGCTGATCTTCCACAGCTAGTCATGAAGAGCAGGCCACATCAAAAAGAATAGGAGGGCAGACACATTGTCAATAACGAAACCATTGGTGCCAATACCCATAAGCAGGAGGGTTATCACAAGCACAAAGGCTTGTGTGGAATCACACCCCACACTGGGCTACCCAGGCCCTGAGGATCTGCACTGGGTTTGCAGGTCTGGCTTTGGAAATCCGCAAAGCTTAACTCTGAAAGCTTTAAAAATCATGCTTAACTACAGAAAAGCCAGAGGGCTACAGGAAACTGAGTCGCCACTTTTAAAGAGTCACTATGCTATACCATTCATATGAGCCCCACCAAAGAAGTAGAGGTTTGAAAAGTGGGTTATACATGAAGGAGATTTATTGACTAATTTTAGGATATTGTCATCGGGGTAGGGATCTGAGAACAGAAGTGTTGGCATCTGCTATTTTTCTTGCTGTCCTTCAACTTAGATCGCTGGATGTTTATAGGAGCCAGGTCTGACACACACTGCCTACTTTGCTAGCCTGGCCCTGCATCAGTGTTTTCCTGTGCACCCACCCCAAACAATCTGTGCACCCGGAAGTCACCCCTCCAAGGCAGCTTCCACCATACCACACCCAGTAGGCAATAAGGGCTGAGACTGTTGTTCTGTGAAAGAGACTTTTGCACCATGTAAGAGGAGAGCTAACGCCACACACCAGCATGCCCACAGTAGTTCTCAACCAAGCCTCTCAGCAAGATGTACTAAGGCCAGGCCTTGCCCATCAGTGTTCCCACAGCACTTGTGGCTCAGCCATAACCAAAGAGTACATGAAGCCCATATAAGGGAAACCCCTGAAGTGCTTGGTCCTGGTGACCAGGAGGGATTGAGCTTCTGGGCCCCACAGGGCATCTTCTACCCAAGGCCAGCATTTTCAAGATGAGGGGATGTAAATGACCTACCAAGACATAGAAACAAACACAGAGTCAGACAAAATGGGAGGAATATGTTCCAAACAAAAGAACAAGACAAAAATTAAAGAAAAAAAGAACTGAAACAGAGATCAATAATCCACTTGATAAAGAGTTCAAAGTAATGGTGATAGTCACCGGATTTGAGGGAAGGGGGGATGAACTCAGTGAGAACTCTAGCAGCATAATAGAAAACATAAGAAAGAATCACTTAGAGCTGAATAATAGATTAACTCAAATGAAAAATACACTAGTGCCAATAAGCAGCAGACTAAAGGATGCAATCTGGAAGACAGGGTAGTGAAAAGCAACTAATCCGCAGAGTAAAAAGAAATAACAATAAAACAACATGTGAATTAAAATTCTGTCACAATATCAGGTGCAATAACATTCAATTTACAGGGTCCCATATGGATAAGAGGGATAAGAAGGATATCTTGGAAAGGGAACAGATGTCCAGGGTCAGAAAGTACAGAGAACCCAAAACAAAATGAATACAAGAAGGTCCATACCAAAACACATAATAATTAAAACGTCAAAAAAATAAGGAGAATTTTAAAGGTAGCAGAGAAAATGTCCTTACTACCCAAAGCAATCTACACATTCAATGCAATCCCCATCAAAATTGCACCAACATTCTTCTCAAAGCTAGAACAAACTATTCTCAAATTAGTATGGAACCACAAAAGACCCCAAATAGCCAAAGTAATA
>NC_043702.1:21715809-21875502 GCF_006229205.1 Suricata suricatta
TCATCAAGATAAAAAGCTTCTGCACTGCAAAGGAAACAATGAAGAAAACTAATAGGCAACTGACGGAATGGGAAAAGATAGTTGCAAATGACATATCAGATAAAGGGCTAGTATCTAAAATCTACAAGGAACTCATCAAACTCCACAGCCAAAAAACAAATAACCCAGTGAAGAAATGGGCAGAAGACATAAACAGACACTTCTCCAAAGAGGACATCTAGATGGCCTACAGGCACATGAAATGATGCTCAACATCACTCATCATCAGGGAAACACAAATCAAAACCACACTGAGATACCACCTCACACCAGTCAGAGTGGCCTAAATGAACAAATCAAGAGACTATAGATGCTGGCGAGGGTGTGGAGAGATGGGCACCCTCCTACACTGTTGGTGGGAATGTAACCTGGTGCAGCCACTCTGGAAAACAGTGTGGAGACTCCTCAAAAAAGTATCCATAGAACTCCCTTATGACCCAGCAATAGCACTGCTAGGGACTTACCAAAGCGATACAGAAGTGCTGATGCATAGGAGCACATGTACCCCAATGTTCATAGCAGCACTGTCAAAAATAGCCAAAACATGGAAAGAGCCTAAATGTCCATCACCTGATGAGTGGATCAAGAAGATGCGGTATATATACACAATGGAGTACCACATGGCAATGAGAAAGAATGAAATCTGGCCATTTGTAGGAAAGTGCATGGACTTTGAGGGTGTCATGCTATACAAAATAAGTCAGGCGGAGAAAAACATACCATATGTTTGCACTCATAGGTCTAACAGAGAACAGGAGAAACCTACTGGAGTACCAGGGGGAGGGGAAGAGGGAAAGAGAGTTGGGGAGAGAGAGGGACACAAAACTTGAGAGACTATTGTACTGAAAATGAACTGAAGGTTGATGGGGAAGGTGGAGGGGGTAAAGGAGTGGTGGTGATGGAGGAGGGCACTTGTGGGGAAGAGCACTGGGTGTTGTATGGAAACCAATTTGACAATAAACTATTAAAAAAATAAAGGTAGCAAAGAAAAGCAAACAGATAAGGGAAATTCCGTAAGTCTGTCAGGTGGTTTTTCATCAGAGACTTTGAAGGCAAGCAAGGAATGGCATGATACATTTTAAGTGTTGAATGGTAAAACCTATAACCAAGAATATTCTACCCAGTAAGGTTAATATTCAGAAGTGAAGGAGAAATAGAGTTTCTCAGACACCTAGAGTTTAAAGTTTATTACTGCTAAACTGTCCTCATAACAATGTTAAAGAGACTTATTTAAGTGGGAAAGAAAAGTCTATAACTGGAAGAGAAATACAAAAAAAGAAATCACCGATAAAAGCAAACACAGCAAAGGCAGTAGATCAATCACTTATAGAGCTAGAATTAAGGTTAAAACACAAAAGCAGTATGATCAATTATACACAAAAATTAGTGAAGGGATACATGAAATAAGTTGTAAAATATGACATCATAGGCATAAAGCATGAAAAGGGGAGTAAAAAATGCGTTTAGAATATGTTCAAAATTAAGTGACCATGGGAAAGAATAACCAATGGAAAAAAGTCTCTTCAACAAGTGGTGCTGGGAAAACTGGACAGCAATACGGAAAAGAATGAAACAGGACCACTATCTTATACCATACACAAAAATAAATTCAAAATGGATAAAAGTCCTAAATGTGAGACAGGAAACAATCAAAATCCTAGAGGAGAACACAGGCAGTAACATCTTTGTTCTCAGCCACAGAAACTTCTTCCTAGACACTGGAGGCAAGGGAAACAAAGCAAAAATAAAGTATTGGGGCTTCATCAAGATAAAAAAACTTCTGCAGAGTGAAGGAAACAACAAAACTGAAAGGCAAATCTCAGAATGGAAGAAGATATTTGCAAATGATGTATCAGAAAAAGGGTTAGTATCCAAGATCTATAAAGATATTAACAAACAACACCCAAATGGCTAACAGACACATGAAAAGATGTTCAACATTGCTCCGTATCAGGGAAATATACAAAACTACAATGAGATATCACCTCACAATTGTCAGAATGGCTAAAATTAACAACACAGGAAAGATGCTGGCAAGGATGTAGAGAAAGGGGCCTTTCCTACATCATTGGGGGGATTGCAGCCATACTGGAAGGTTCTTTAAAAAGTTAAAAATAGAACTACCCTATGACCTAGCAATTGCACTATTTACCCAAAGAATACAAAAATACAAGGAAGACTTGCACCCTGATGTTTACAGCAACAATATCAACAATAGCTAAATTATGGAAAAAGCCAAAAGCCCATCAACTGATGAATGGATACAGAAATTGTTATATATGTACATATACATACACATATACATGCACATACATACACAGTGGAATATTACTCAGCCATAAAATAGAATGAAATCTTGCCATTTGCAATGACATGGATAGAGCTCGAGAGTATTATGCTAAGTGCAATAAGTCAGAGAAAGATACCACATGATTTCACTCATATATAGAATTTAAGAAATAAAACAAAGGAACCTGGGGGGCAGGGAGAGAGAGAGAGGGAGATAACTCAGAAAACAGACTCTTAACTACAGAGAACTCACTGAGGGTTGCTGGAGGAGCAGTGGGTGGGTGAGATTGGCTAAATAAGTGATGGGGATTAAAGAGTATGCATGTTGTGATGAGCACCAACCAGATGGTTGTATGAAAGTGATGAATCACTAAATCCTATACCTGAAACTGGAAGAAAGAAAATGTGGCCATCAACTTAAAACAGACTGTTATATAAACAGGATGGTATATATGAACCTCATGGTAATTACAAACCAGAGACTTACATAGATACACACAAAAAAGAGAAAGGAATCTAAGCATAGCGCTAAGTCATCAAACCACTAAAGAAGAGTAGAGAATTGGAAAGGAACAGAGAAAAGCTACAAAAACCAATTAACAAAATGGCAATAAATACATTATTTTTAAATTACTAACTACATGTGAATGTACTAACTACATGTAAATGCACTAAATAGAATAATTAAACCAATTTTTAAGATAATAATAATAAAAAAAAGACCCATCTATATGCTGCCTACAAGAGAAATAAGACCTAAGGTCACATACAGACTGAAAGTGAAAGGACAGAAACAGATATCCCATGCAGGCTGAAACAGAACAAAACAGAAACGAAATGTTAGGGTAGCAATACATCAGACAAAAGAGACTTTAAAACAATGTCTGTAGGGGCACCTAGGTGTCTCATTTGGTTAAGCGTCCGACTTCAGCTCAGGTCGTGATTTCATGGTTTGTGAGTTTGAGTCCTGTGTCAAGCTCTGTGCTGACAGTTCAGAGCCTGAAGCCTACTTCAGATTCATCTTCCTCTCTCTGCCCTCCCTCCCTTTCTCATGCTCTCTTTCTCTCTCAAAAAAAAAATTTTTTTAAATTTAAAACAAAGTCTGTAAAAGACAAATAAGGACATTACAGAGCAATAAAAGGATTAATAGAACAGGAGGACATAACAATTCTACGTATCTATCAACCTAACATAAAATACCTAAATATATAAAGCAAATATTAACAGATATAAAGGGAGAAATTAACACGAGTATGACTTGAACACCCTAATTAGATCCTTGGAGAGATCATCCAGACCAAACACTAATAAGAAAATAGTAGCTTTGAATGACACATTAGACCTCATAGACCTAACATATACAGAAGAGTACACCCCAAACCAGCAAAATATACATTTTTTTCAAGGGTACATAGAACATTCTCCAGGATAGATTGCATGTTAGGCCACAAAACAAGTTTCAATGATCATAGCAAGCATCTTTTCTGACCACAATCATATGAAAATAGAAATCAATTATAAGAACTGGAAGAAGCATTTTTTATTTGAGTGGAAGCTAAATAGAATGTTACTAAGCAACCAATAGGTTAAGGAAAATATCAAAGAGGAAATAAACCAGGATACAAGTAAAAATTGAAATGTTATGGCTCAAATATTTTGAGACATAGCAAAGGCAGTTCTGAGAGGGCAGTTTATAGTGATACCTCAAGAAAAAAATCTCAAATAATCTAACTTTAAACCTAAAGGAATTAGTAAAAGAACAAACAAAGCCCAAAGTTGAAGAAAAGAAATAATAAATATTGGAGCAGAAATAAATGAAAACTAAAAAACAATAGTTAAGATGAATAAAACCAAGAGATGGTTCTTTGAAAGATAAAGTTGATAAACCTTTTACCAGACTAATCAATAAGAGTGAGGATTGAAAAAAAAATAATAGAAATTCTAGAGAAGTTACAACCTACATAGAAATATAAATGGTTATTAAAGACTACTATAAAAATCACACACCAAACAATTGGACCGCTTAGAAGAAATGTATAAGTTCCTAGAAACATATAACATTATAAGACTGAATCAGAAAGAAATAGAAAATCTAATATACTAATAAATTTGTTATACATAACAAAATTGATGGTAATTAAATTCCTAACAAAAGTCCAGGACATGATGGCTTCTAAATGAATTCTACCAAACATTTAAAAAAGAATTAATACTGATCTTTTTCAAACTTTTCCAAAAACTTGAAAGGGAAGAAATACTTCCAAATTTCCTTCTGAGGCCAGCATTATGCTGATACCAAAACAAGACAAAGACATATTACAAAAAAAGAACAAAGAAACAGATGCAAAAATCCTCAACAAAATATTAGCAAACCAGATTAAGAAATACACCAAAAAGATCATTCACCAAGATCAAGTGGGAATTATTTTAGGGATATAAGGATAGTTCAATAAATACAAAATCTTTATTATACACTGCATTAACAAGATGCAGGACAAAAATGATATGATCAGTAGATGCAGAAAAAACATCTGACAAAACTTAATATCCATTCATGATACAAATTCTCAACTAAGTGGGTATAGGACCAACATACCTCAACTTAGTAAAAGCCATATATAAAAGGTGATAGCTAATATCATACTTCCCCCCCTTTTTTAAAAAATATTTCTTATTTATTTTTGAGAGACAGAGAGAGACAGCACAGGGGAGGGTCAGAGAGAGAGGGAGATACAGAATCTGAAGCAGGTTCCAGGCTCTGAGCTAGCTGTCAGCACAGAGCCCAACGAGGGGCTCAAACTCATGAACTGTTAGATCATGACCTGAGCTGAAGCCAGACGCTTAACCAACTGAGATACCCTTAAGTATATCATACTTAAGGTCAGAAATAAGACAAGACTGCTTACTTTCAAGACATTTATTCAATGTACTAGTGGAAGTACTAAGTATAGCAATCAGTTAAGAAAAAGAAATACAAGTCACCCAAATTGGTAAGAAAGAAGTAAAACTGTCACTATTTGCAGATGACAGGTTACTGTATATAGAAAACCCTAAAGACTCCACCAAAATGCTAATGTTACTAATAAATGAATTTAATAAATTTTCAGGATACAAAATCAATATACACATATCTGTTGTGTTTCTATACACTAATAATGTAATAGCAGAAAGAGAAATTAAGAAAAACAATCCCTTTTGCAATTTCATCAAAAAGTAGAAAAAAAATTAACCAAGGAGGTGAAAGACCTGCACACTGAGAACTAGAAGACAATGATGATAAAAACTGAAGAGTACACAAATAAATGGAAATATTATACTATGCTCATGCACTTGAAGAATTAATATTGTGAAAACATCCATACTATGCAAAGAAATCAACAGATTTAATGCAATCTTTATCAACTACAAAAAATAGTTTCATAGAGCTAAAATAATCCTAAAGTTTGTATGGAACCACAAAAGACCCTGAATAGACAAAACGATCTTGACAAAGAAGAACAGAGCTAGATGTATCCTACTCCCAGATTTCAAAATGTACTATTAAGTGATAGTAATCAAAATAGTGTGGTGCTGGTAAAAAAAAAAAATACACACAGATATATACAGATCAATAGAACAGAACAGAAACTCTCAAAATAAGTCCATGACTATATCATCAATTAATCCATCACAAATAAGTCAAGAATATACAGTGGGAGAAAAGATGGTGTTAGGGGAAACTGGATAGGTTCATGCAAAAGTGCTGGGAGCCACACAGGCCTTGCTGGGTGACACGGTCACAGTAAGGAAATGGTAGACGGAGCACGGCTCCTGCCATGGGGGCAGAAACTGGCATCTCCTTCCACTGCTCATGTAAAATTAAGCCTGTTGCTATTGATTAGGCCTCACAATGTTCCAAATCAGACCAATATTCCCCAGATACCTCATGGGAAGAAGCATATTCCCACCTCTATAAAGAGGAAGTTAAACAAAGCACTGCAGATGTTTGTCGCAAGGCTCCTCTATTGAGCTTCACGAACTTAAGACATGGAAAGTAAAGGGGGTTAAAGAACACATGAATAATGTTTACCCTGGCCCAGAGATAGAAAGCCTAACTTAGGAAATAGAAACTAACAAGAGCCAGGCATCAGTTAGTGCACATACATATGCTAATTTGGTGCCCACTGTGAGGATGGGTAAGAGTAGTTACAACTTAAACTCATATGCAAAGGCCGGCTGGTCTAGGGCGCCTATGGCACTAACACCTTCAACATCAAAGAACAAGGTTGACAAAAGGTTTACTTACTAACCATCTAGAATATGTTCTTCCTCTTGTGAGCCAAATAGAATGCCTCCTAGCCCTGTTTCTCCCTGAATTTTAGCATCATTGTTATAAAATGTGTTTGCTCTCTGCTTCTCACTAAAAACATCCTGCTATCTTCTTAGTTGTAAGATTTACTACGGTTCAAACAAATGTGTATGTTATCTGCTTTTCACTGAGAATATCCTGTTATCCTATGATGTGTAAGTTGCCTCATTGTAATTAGAGTAGTTCTGAAGAAATACCTCTGTAAAACCTGTTTCTGCACCCTTTTCAAAGCATCTTTATCACTGAGAATTATTTGTAAAAATTCCACTTTTTGATCTATAAAGGCCCCAAACCTGGCGAGATAGGAGGAGATAGGAGGAAATAGGAGATGATAGAAGATGATGATGCCAGGATGATGTCAAGAAGGAAAGAAACTGCATGAATCTCTCTCATTTTCCTGTCTGCCGCTACCCCTTCAGGGAGCCCTGGACCAGCAGGAGCAGGCCTATGGCACAAAATAATGAAACTCGATTGTTTCATTAAACCATAAACCAAAGAAAAGCTGAAATAGATTAAAGACCTAAATATGAGAACTAAAACCATAATACTTCTAAATGAAAACATAGTCAACTCAAGGATATCAGCCTTAGCAACAGTTTTCTGGATCTGTCTCCCTAGACAAGAGTAAGAAAAGCAAAAATAAATAATTGAGACTATATCAAACTAAAAAAGGCAATAACCCACTTTTGCACAGCAAAGGAAACCAACAAATGAAAAGACAATCTATTGAATGAAAAAAACATATTTGCAAATAATCTATTTGGTAAGGAATTACTATCCAAAATACATAAAGAACTTATGCATCTCAACACTCAAAGACAATTTATTAAAATTGGGCAGCATATCTGAAGAGACATACAGATGGCCAAGAAACACATGCAAAGATGCCCAACACCACTAATCATTATGGAAATGCAAATCAAAACCACAATAAGGTATCTCATTACATCAATCAGAATGGTTAGTATCAAAAAGTCAAGTAAGGGGTGCCTGTGGCTCAGTTGGTTAAGCGTCCAACTCGTGATATCCCCAGAGATCATGATCTCCGAGTTCATTGGATTGAGCCCTGCTTTGGGCTCTTCATTGACAGCATGGAGCCTGCTTGGGATTCTCTCTCTTTCCCTTTCTCTCTGCCCCTCCCCAGCTTGTGCACTCGGTCTCTCAAAAATAAAACATTTAGATGGGGGGGAGTAGAAAAGAACCCTTCTGCACTGTTGGTGGGATTGTAAATTGGTATAGCCATTAGGAAAACAGTGTGGAGGTTCCTCAAAAATGAAAAATAGTAGTGATCATAAAATCCATAATTCCCTTCTGGATATTTACCTGAAAAGAAGGAAAACACTAATCCTATGCACCATGTTCATTGCAGCATTATTTACAATAGCCAAGATATGAAAGTAACCCAAGTGTCCACTGACAGATGAATGGATAAGGATGTGGTATATATACACAGGGACATATTATTTAGCCATAAAAAAGGACAAGCTCTTGATATTTGTGACAGCATGCTTAGACCAAGAGTATCAGGTTAAGTTAAATAAGCCAGACAGATAAAGACAAATACCAAATGATTTTACTTGTATGTGGAATCTTAAAAAAAAAAATCAACAACAATAATAGAAACTGATTCATAAATATAAAGAACTGGTGGTTGCCATAGAAAAGGGGCTGGAGGGATAGATAACATACATGAAGTAGATTAAGAAGTACAAATTCCCAGTTATAAAATAAGTCATGAGGATGAAGAGTATAGCATAGAGAATATAGTAAAAAATATTAACTTTTTATGATGACAGATGGTAAGTACACTTATCATGGTGAGCATTTCATGATGTTTATAATTGTTGAATTCCTGAGTTGTATGTCTGAAATTAATATATGTCAACTACTCAATTTAAATAAAAAATTAAAATTATGTATTTTTATATAATAATGCAATTTGCACATATCTAGAAATACTGTTTACTGTCAGCATGAGTTAGAAATTTGAGTAATTCCTAAGATTTGTTACTTTGGGGCACCTGGGTGGCTCAGTTGGTTAAGAGCCCAACTTCAGCTCAGGTCATGACTTCATGCTTGTGAGTTCAAGCCCCGCATCGAGCTCGGTGTTGACAGAGCCTGGAGTCTGCTTCGGATTCTATGTCTCCCTCTTTTTCTGCCCTCCCCTACTTACATTCTATCTCTCTTTCCAAAAATAAACATGAAATTAAAAAAAAATCTTGTTACTTAGTGTGTTAATATAAAAGCACACCTAACATGCTTTTAAAATATAAATATGTATCAAAATAATTTAAATAAATTAGAAGTTGATTACAAGTCATGAGATTATTTTACTTGGCCAACTCTGTATTTCAACATTCAGGCAATTTAGGAACTTGCTTTGTTTCAGGTACACAGGGCACCAATTTTCAATAACATTTGCATGCTAATCCTAGTTCAGTGTAGAGTGTCAGATAGCAAGCACTCAATGAATATTTGTTAAGAGATTAAGAGGTCAGGTTGGTGATTATCAGAAGCATGGACAGGATGGGGAGAGTAGAATTGGATGAAGACGGTTAAAAGGTACAAACCTCCAGTTATCAGTTAAGTACTTGCAATGTTATATACAACACAATGACTATAGTTAATACTTTCCTGTGGTATATTTGAAACTTGTTAAGAAAGTAGATCCTAAGAATTCTCATCACAAGGAAAGAAACTTTTATTCTGTTTCATTGTATATATATTATAATATGATGATGGAGTTAACTAAACTTATTGCGGTAACCACTTCACAAGGTATGTAGGCTATTTTGCTGTATACCTTAAGCTTATTGAAATATAATTGACATAAAGACACTGTATAAGACTGGGGAAAAGAGAATAAGCAGTGAATCAATAGAATCCTGTAATGGTATGACATCTTGAAAGCACAAAGGAGGGAGAGGTGTTAATTATCTGAGGGTGTCAGACAATACTTGCTTCACAGAGGATACGATGTTGAGCTTCATCTTTAAAAATAAAGAGAAGTTGAAGGGGAAAAAGTGTGAATAGAGAACAACATTTTGGGTAGAATAAAGTTGTATATAAAAAGGCATCGTTGTCGGAAGAGATTTGACTTTTGGAGAAGTTAAATTAATTGGGTTTGGAGTGCAGGGTATCTGTCTATGACTCATAGGAGCTGGGATGGAAACGTTTGGCAGCTGCCCAAAGGCAAGTAATTCTCTCCATTTCATATTCTTATACTGTGTCTTTATTTTCTTTCTTCAGTGGTCCCTGTTAGAATAAAATTTCTCTATTGGATGAACTTTGTTTTGCATATTTAGTTGCCTTTTCCCTCTACAGAGTGTGATTTAACAAACAACCACAACAACCAATATTCATACTTTTCCCCTTTTTGGTACATGCTATAAGGTGGTTATTAACAAAGGTACATATAATGTAAGAACTAATTTGAAATGTTAATAGAAAGTTAGGATCATGAAAATAGAGAACACACAAATGTCAACCAGAAAATTCAACACAAGGTCTTCATTAGGGAATTTCAAATTTGGATCTGTGCTTACTGGTAGTCAAATCTAAGAATAAGTTCATAGTTTTAATTTTAAAAAATTCTAAAAACAATATTTTTTCTTGAGTCTTTATATGAAGAATAAGGAGTTAAGATCATACATTCTAGAGTCAGAATGCCTTGATGGTAGGTACTTAAGCTCTCTATGCCTCACTTTCTTCATATGTCAAATGAGGATTTTGCATGGTTTAAATGAGATACTAATATGGAAGATTTACATAATGTTTAGTAAGTGTTGCAAACCCAACTAAGCACCTTCTGTATGTTAAATCATTTAATCCTCACAATAATCCCAACATTGGGAACTACCCGCTGTCCCATTTTACAAATGGGCACTGAGAAATTAAATTCATTACCAACAAGCATATAACAGTGAGTGACACAGCCAGAATTTGAAACCAGATGGCCTAGTAACTACTGGCTATGCTGCCTTCTAAAACAATGGAAGCTGTGACTCCCTGGTATATCATGAGTGCTCAATATCTAATGATTATTAGCATTATGATAGCAGACAACATTTTCAGTACTATTCAAAGGCAAGCGTAGTCATGAAGTTTCTAAAGCTGTTTCATGTTGTCCATGTCAAAAGAATTAGATCAAAATGGAACTTAGTGATAGCAATTCTGCAAAAGGCAATTCCAGTGTGTTCCAAGTATGAGGACTTTAGGAATTCCAAATTGACCTAGGGATAGAATTTAAAACACATAGAAGAGTGACAGGATTGTATATGCTTTAGTTACTCTGTCCTCAATAGGACTCCTTTTAGTTTGTCTTCTACATTGCTGATTCAAAAAGCAGCATGTGCTTTGGAAACCAGATCAGCAGATGGCACGTTTGGCGACCTATTGCATAAATTGAAGAAATGAAAAAGTTTTCTTGCCGAGAGAACAATTTCAGCCAATGGCATGTAAGTACCTACCTTATGTCTGGAGGGGAATGCAGGGTATTTATCAGGAGGGCATCCAAGATACTTAAGACATTTACATATGTTGTAAGTGGGATAGGAAGAAGGAAAGTAGAGATAGTAATTGTGGGGAGGAAGATTATTCAGACTTTTTTTTTTTTTGAAATATGGCTCCACTCTGAAAAACAGTACAGTTCCCTGAGTGAAAGATTGTATCAGAGAAACAGTCATAGTTTGCCGAATATGTATATTGTCCTATTTAACTTCTTTAACCTGGTATCACAGGATTATCTCTAAACAAAAAAAAAATGCTAAAAAGCACCAGTATTATTTAAGTTGAAAAAGAGAATTGATACATACAATTAAAACTATTTACGAAAAAAGCATCATACCAAATATAGTTCAGGCAACTGTCATGCCTTGGTGAAGATCAAGTGCTTTCAGACAACTAAAATTTGTGGCCAAGATCAAGGAAAGGCAAAGTCTATTATATTTTAATAATGCTTTTAATTTTGTTTTACTTGATACATTCATGAATGAACTGACACTTGGTTTTAAATTGAAATGCTCTGAGATGGTCTTGGGACAGGTTGGTAGGTCATATTTCAAGTAATATGTATAAATTACTTGGAAGATAGAAGAAGTAGGTCAGTGATATAACAGGTTGATAGGCAAAAGTGTTTTATCAACAGAGATTGATAGAGGGTTTGCCTTGTGTATGTCTTACTGCAACAGTTGCCACTCTGGTCTCCTTGTATCTCCTCTTAGCTCTCTTTAAACAAATATCCATACAATAAAGTTTTAATAGCTATCCATTGTAAACAATAATATTGTTTACATAATTTCTCTTCCATTTACTTTTTACATTACTGGCCCCCACCCAACTCCTACTCCCAGCCTTCACAAATTAGAATGTTCTTTCCTCTAAGCACCTCCTTTTTTTTTTAATCTAATAAGTTTCCCTCAAATTCTAAACATGTCTCCTTTGAGGAGCCACATTTGATCTCTTACATGTTGTACAGAACCCCTTCTGACATGCTTCCATGGTACCTACACCTCTTTCCACTACCAAGCAACATGTATGACTTAAATAATTATTTGTGATAATCTTACATAAGGCCTATCTTCCCCACTCAACTATAAGTTCTGTGAATGTTCCAAATATATCTGTTTTGTTCACCTCTCCATTGCTAGGGACAAGAACTGTGAGTGGTGCTGAATAAGAAGTTTGCTGATGAAATGGAGTTGCATGTTATATAACAGGAGGATAGGGAAGGGATATTAAGGTAGGGTAAGGGCTTCAGAATGAACAAAGACACAGAGGTAAAGAATGCATGGCAAGTCTTTGGTTTTGTGGTACCTGGTACACTCTTATTAAAGACCTTAGCAGTAGTCTTGTTTCTAGAGGCAGAAAGCCAACAGAGTTGACCTCATCTGTCCCTTTCTACTTGCCGCTTCCAGTAGCTGGCATATCTTTTCACAAGTCTCAGAGGAATAAGCCTTGTCTCTGACTGCATATTGAACAATTACTGGGAAACAAAGTGACATGATGGCAATGCTCTTCATTTAGAAAAAGAGGCTCACATTCATTATGAAAACTTTCATGGAATACATAGACAAATATTATATGGTTGATAGAGACTCAGTGAGCTATTGTTGTCAAGAGAGGATGCAGCCATTTCTAAAAATCCCCCCATCACTATTATTTTGAGCACACCCTCCTCCATCAGTGTTTAAGTCTGAAAGCTATTTCCTACAATCCCCAAATCTGCTGTGCAGAGAAGCACCTGTTGTGAGTTATAAAGGTACTTATTATACCAAAGTTGAGTCACTGGGAAGGGAACCACAAAACCTAAGTTTGAGTCATGAAAAACATAGGTTCTATTTTGAAACAAATATGTTTGGGTTTAGGGATCCTGAGTATTTCTTCACAGTGAACTTATATTTAAAAAAAGCCATTTAGCAAGGATAAATTATGCTTCCTTGCACATTTATAATGGAATTTAGTTCTTAGTCAAACATAAAGCAGGTTAGAGCCTTTCCTTATTAGTCATATTTCCTTGAGGATTTGATCTTTCTGGTCATTGGCATCATTCACATCGGTGGACCATAAATATTTTAATTATTTTCTACTCACCACATGGTGTGGATTCCAGCTACAGGAGGGATATTCGATGATTCTGTTGCTGCAAAACCTGGCTAACAAAGCATGGTGATATTTACCTTTCTTTTTTCCAAATCTACAGGGAAATAAATTTATGGATCACTTAACCTTTAGCCCAAGGAACAAATCCAAGTCAGTTCTAAATTAATATTGCTTTGAGGATGCAAAGCAAGGTCTGGTTTTCAAAGCAGAGCTGAGGGTGAAGCCAACAATCCAGGTAATAGAGGCAGAACTGCTTGTCCCATCTGAATTAAAGGATTGTTTGAGCCCTTAGTATATTTGCATGAACATCTAATAGAGTGGTTTTTTTGTTTGTTTGCTTTTATTTAGCCTGTATGAGGTAACAAATTGCCTACTGCTTTGAATCTGGGTTCTCCAAGGCCAGAAAAACTATAGTCACTTTTGTCCCACTGGAAATGGTGCAGATGTAACCACTGTCCCTCACCTGAGGACTCCTGATCTAGCTTCACCCATAGCATCTGGCTTCACTCAACATCAGAAGGCATGGAGAATGCATCAATGATGTCATTAAGAGTTCTGATTTATGAATTCCAAATTTGCCAAATATGCTGTAAATGTGATGTTCCAGCTCCCTACTCAAATAATGGTATCTCTTGGACATTCTGAAAATATGTTACTTAAAATGAAAAATGTTGGCAAAAATAAAGCGACCAACTTTGAGAATTATACCTTTCCATGTCTCACACTCAATGCAGGAAGAATTTGCCCACATGGAAAGACATCATCATCATCACTCTTTTATACTTGGAAGAACTTTCCAAAAGGAAAAACATCTCTTGATTTTGCTAAGTTACCAAAGCTCTTGTTTGATGCAGAAAGTGTGGAGAATTTAGCTTTGGAATGCATTTTCTTAATACCAACTGGGAATTTAAAAACTATTTAGAAATGGCACATGCTTTGTACATTCCTTTGAACTATCCTCTGATGCACTGAGTGTTCTTAAAACATGTGATAATCAATGCTTTGAAAGGTACTGCTTCTTAGAATTGTTGTCACTAAGCATACCAATATTCTTTTTAAAAAAAGGGCCATTCTGCTTTCCCTTGCAAAGAGAAAAAGGGTTTTATAGACATAGCAATATGAAGATTCCCTTAGGATCTAAAGGAAGATGGGATTATCCATTCCCAGTGGATTTGTAGCAGAACGGAACCCCTGTTCCCTTAGTTACTGAAATTGCCCTAATAAATTCTTCTCTGGAGAGCAAGAACCAATTACACTAATGTAGAAGTAAGAGCAATAATTGACTTCACATCATGGAAAACATCCACTGGAAATGGTGATGGAAACTGTGGTGACCATGTTCAATTTACTGTTGTTTCCTGATATATGCTGTGGTGTTTATCATTTCCATTCTGAGATTTCAAATCTCAGCTGTCAAAGAATGTTTTGTGGCTCCTGAGAGCCTCTGAGCTAACTAATTTTGAAGATATATGGTTTTAACTTTTTTTTTTACATATTAGTTTGTCTCTAAATTAGAAATAAATTAAACAATGTATATGCCAGTAAATTATCTTTGGAAACTGACTCTAACAGGGTCTTTACTTTTTTTATTAAAAAAACCTAAAAGAACCTTGGGTCCCATTCTGTTGCTTGTTTTCTGCATATTAAAACTCTCATTATTAACAGTTCTTGAACAATAAAGCAGAAACAATCACACAGGACTATATAAAATGTAATTTCAGTAGAATTCAATAGAAGCATTTCTGAAAATTGTTTTAGGCATTTTCTTGAAGATTGCCAGTAACTAGAAATGCTTTCCAACACTAAAATTTTGCAAAGCTTGAAAATTCGTGTGATGCTTATTGGATAAAAAGAAATTTCTACCTCATGAATGCCAACAGTGAAATCTGAAGTCTTTTAGAGGTCATCACTATAGGTGTAAGACTTTGGGATCTGCCTCATTTATGACAAAATGTTTTCTGATTTTTGTTGGATAATGACACAAATCTAGCCCCATTCACTACCATGTTGCCATCTTTATCTTTACTGACAAAATGTTTTCTAAATTGTCCATCCTTTCATTTTATTCCTTCACGTAACAAGAATTTGTTGTGGGTTAGCCACTGTGTTTGGGAGTAGAGAAGCATGTTCCTAAGACATACTCTCTGCCCTCAGGAAACTTAGAGTCTGACACATTCATACTCTACTTCCTGGATGACTGGGCAATCCTGAGCTGTAGCTATGGCTGGGGCAATTTACATATTGTTTCTGAAAAGGTGTCCAGAAATAACGATGTTGAAGGGCGATTCTTCTCCCATCTTTGATGTTAATCATCAAATGCTTAGGACTTTGATTGAGGAAGAATATGCCCACCTGGCAAGCTAGATTATAGTAGTCAATCCTGATGGCCAATAGTCTTAACACTCAGGTTTTACTTGGAGTTAATTGGAGTAGACCAGACCTAACGGGGTCACCACGTCACTAGATTAGTTCTAGCTTTCTTCTGGAACTAGTTTAGGGGACCTTTCCTCATCTCCGTCTCTAATTCTAACAAACAGGAAAAGTTTGTTCCTCTGATTTCTCATTCTCTCAATAGGACATCAGGACCAGTTCTGGGATGAACCTTAAAGCACAGGGATAGTGTTAGACTGGGACAGTCTCACACAGATATTCAACTCTGGGAGTGACCCCTACCAGTACAAAAGGAAGAACATGGGCGTGGGAATCATAATGTCTGCCTTAAGGTTAATAACAGCTCTAACATTTACAAGTTTTGCAATGTTCTCAACTTTTCTCTTTTGTAAATCTGAAGAAACTAATGCACTGAAAGTTGGAGATTAAATGGAATGTTTTTTAAAAGTGTAAACATCTCAGTACATACCTTATAACTATTCAGTTAATATCCCCTCTGTCTCCTTTTTTCTCCCTGTATTTGCCTCACTGCAGAGTTGGTTAGTTAGGAAATTTCTCAGAATTATCATATCTGATACTTGTAAAACATACACAAAGCAGATTTTGATGCACTAATGTATAAAAAATATTATATCACTTTTCAAAGGAAAGGCACCATTTTTCAGGAATAACTCACAAGAGGCTATCTAGTGTCAATCAAATCCAGAGTTCAGCAACCTGCAGCAGATATGCTAGACGGTGGTATGATGAGCCAAGGTGCTGGGCATGTTGCCATTTCCCAGGTGGAAGAAAGTCCAGACTAACTGCCAGTCTGAACCTGGCAGAGTAAGTCTTGGGATTTTACTAACTGCTGCTCCTTCTATTACATAACTGTCCCTACAGAGCAAGGGGAAACATTGCCAAGTAAAAAGCTGGAGCATCTTCCTAGACATGGGATGGAGGACACAGCATCTCTGGAACTTGTTCATCTACTTTCATACCTACTTTCACCTAATGAGGAGATTTTGTGATATGCTTTGTGGGGCATTGTTCATACCTTCTTTGGATATGTTCTCCTCTTTTCCTTTCCTAATAGAACTCTGATTTCGTTCAAGTATCTGCCCTATCACAGGTAGCCCTTGAGGGAAGCTCCAGGGATGGGCCCTGATTAGTCCAAGTCTATCAAAGTATATAATTATGAGACGCCTGGTTCTTTCATGCTAAAAATGAACAAGGAGGCATTTAACTCCAATTGCTACTGGCAGCCTTCCCAAATTTAAAAGGGAACTGGGCTTAGGATGAAGCCAACAGAACAGAAACAGAGCAGAGATAGAGAAAGAAATTAAATGTCATTGCTGTTGATATCACAGAGACAATGGAGCAACCCACTCTGTCTCATACGGGATCTCCTAAAATGTAAACCTCTGCACTGTCTTACTGTTTAAACTAGTTTGGGTGGTTTCCTGCTATTTGAAGCTGAATTATTCCTGCAACATGAGTTTCTTAGTGCTGCCATCACACATTACCACAAACTTAGTGGCTTAAAACACCCAAATTTATTTGTTCCAGTTTGAGTTCCAGTTCTGGAGATCCAGAATTCTGAATGGGTCAGTAATGATGCCTTACTTCTGGAGACTCTAATGAAGAATCCACTTTCCTGTTTTTCCCAGCTCGTAGGGGCTGCCTGCTGTAGATGACCTGTTTCTGTCACGTCTCTTTTTCCAGCTCTGATTCTCCTGTCCCCCTCTCTTACCAGGATCTTTGTGATTACACTGGGCCCAGTGGACAAATCCATGATAATCTTCATCTCAGGATTCCTAATTTAATCATATCTGTACAGTCCCTTTTTCTCTATAAGGTAACATCTCTCCAGATCACAGAGATTAGGATGTACTATCTTTTGGGGGAGTGAAGGCATTATTCTGCTTGCCACATGTGCTGAACGTAGCCACATGTCTATACTCCTAAGGGGGTCTTCGTGGTCTGCTGTCTAGAAGCACTACCACTACAAGTTTACATTGTTAAAAATTTGTCATTCAGTCTTGTCATTTAACCAACATTTATAGAACAACGCATGCTGGGCTTCTAAGTATCTTGTTTACAAAAATGAGTAAGTCCTTGTCCCTCTTAAAAAAGGAAAGACAGGCAAGTGGTCTTATTAGAAAATGTTCAGTGTTGAGGGGCACCTGAGTTGGTTTGTTGGTTAAGTGTCCAACTTCAGCTCAGGTAATGACCTCATAGTTCATGAGTCTGAGCCTCACATCAGACTCTGTGGTAACAACATGGAGCCTGCTTGAATCCTCTGTCTCTCTCTCTGCCCTTCCTCTGTTCTCTCTCTCCCTCCCTCTCAAAAATAAACATTAAAAAAAATAAAATGTTCAGTGTTGTAGAGGAAAGTACATTAACAGAGAAGAATCTTGCTTCTAACTGCAAGGAGAGGCTGCCTACAATAAGGTATCTTAAATCAAAATTTAGAAGATAACACCACAAAAATACAAGATTACCATCAAGAAAAGGTAGTCTTAAAATAATCATTTCCAATTTGGTCTTTTTTTTTTTTTTTTTTTTTTAAGATTTCTACAGGTCTGGTTTCCTTAGGTCAAGTAGGCATAGTTTGAGAAAAATGCCTAATAAATCTAAGAAATGTGGCCCAGACGATTTTGCACAGTATATTTAAAAGCTAATTTACTCCATAATCTATTTATTCAACCAATGTTTGCTAAGTTACTAAGTTACCAGGAAATGTGCTGTCTGTATCCCAGGGGCAATTTATAGGTGACTAAGATACCATGGTCTCTAATTAGAGATAGGACAGGTATACAAGTAACTAAAGTACATTTAATACATCTTATATTACTTAATTGTGCCATGAATTCCTCCATTATCAGCTTCTATTTTGTTTTATAGCATTTTTCATCTTTTCCATTCATTTTTTATTCCTTCTCCTTTGTTATTTAATATTTTTAAAACCTTGAAGATCACAGAAAACCAAATTACCCATAATGCAACTGCTTTAAAAATAGAGAAATTTGAAGAATTCAAGGAACATAGACTGCAGGATATACTATGTACCACTAAGGAAGAGAGGAAGGAAGGGAGGAAGGGAGAAAGAACACCTTCAATTAAATGGACACACTAGCAATTGTAAAAAAATAAATAAATAAAATAAAAATCTCCCAATTTTAGAGATGTTAACTTGTGAAATTAGGAACCTCCCCTCACCCTGTTTCTCTCCCTCCTGGGATAACCACTAAGTTTAGTTCAATATCCACTTTAGACATGTTGAAAAACCCACAGATGGTATGATGCTGTGTAAGCCCCACTTTCCCATCGTTAAGAATCTATATGCCTAAACTTTATAGATGTGTTGATAGACAACATAGTATACCAAAGTGACTTTTTTCTTTCTTCACGGTTTCTACAACTTGACCACATGCATCCACAGTATTTCAGCAATGGTGTTATAGAACAGTGTCCCTCCCCCCACCCTGAACCATATGTTATATGTGAGGACATGTGTGCCTTCATGTGTGTTGGTGGAATGTGTGTTGGCATGGATTCACGTGCTAGTTGAGAGTCTACTCAGTATAAGAGGTAATATGTCATGAGAGGTCTCAGTTAATGAAGAGAGAATATGACAGTCAAGGTAAGGAAAAAATAAATTACAAAAATCTCTGCCCTACTTTGTCAACTGGTTTTTGGTATCTGTTCCCTAAAGTTTCTCAAAAAAAACAAAATAGCTTACAGATACTTCTCCTTTTACATTTTATAATAATCCCACACTTTCTTGGAAACCCAAACTCTTATTTACATAGAAAACCATTTAAATTCAATATTGGTTTCAAAATTAGTTGTGGTCTAGAAAAGTCAGCAAGTGCCAGAGAAAGGGGGTGAGTGAAGGCTGCTGTCCTTTTCCTAATCCTCATCACTCACAGGCCTGAAGATGTTAGCTCTGTGGCTGATTAAAGGAGAGGTCTGTTCTGACATGTGCACTCAAAGACCCAGATTTAAATGTATTAATAAGCTAACACCATGCTTATCTTACAGGTTTTTGATATTAAATATCTTAAAGCATAGTGTACCGTTCCCACAATATAATCAGGATTAAATGACATGCATCAGTCACTTAACAGGATTTTGAATCATTCAGACCTTGTTCTCCATGTGGCAGGAAATACGTACACCTAAAATAAAAGATACTCTTAGATTTATAGAGTGCTTGCTAAGAACCACACACTGAGCTAAATGATTTTGTTTGTGGCATTTTATTTAATCGAATGAGCTATGCACTTACTTTAGTGTAACTTTGGTGCAGAAATCAAATGTTCTATTTCCTATAATGATTAACAGAGTAAATTACTCTAGTGCAGCTCTCTTTGGGATCCCTGATTATTCAACACATTTGCTTTTCGGTCTGCAGGTGCAGGCTCCCTCTCCAGCTTTCTGTACATTTTGAGAAATGTAGAGTTTTTGATGTTATGCTTGGCTCCATTCTATTTGGTAAAAGATTTTATGATACCAAATATTTTAGAAGAGAGAGTTTGTCAGGCAACAAGAGCTAGAGGAATAAGCTGGTAAGCAATTTAAATGCAGGAACAGAATTTTTTTTTTCTTTCTGCTAAATATCTAGGGAGGTTAGTGTTCTGAGGCTGGTAGCCTCTCAAACTTCCTGTAAAACATAATCAAACATATTTTATTGTAAGGATTAATTTTTAACATCCGCCAGATAGGTTTTGGACAAGTTGACTTACTTGGAATTTGATCTGAAGAAAATCGTTCTGGATATTTTTAGAGTCATTTCCAGATTCCTTTCCTGCTATATTGCTGCCAGCCAGACTCTTTTGGATGTTCATTTAAAATAATTAGCAAAAAGACTGTGTTCATAAGTTGTCCATAAGATAAAATCCAACTTCTGGAGCATATAGTTTCAGGTAAGTTCTTTGCAAACTGGCCTCTCCCTATTCTAGCTCTGTGTCTACCCACTGTTCCTTACTGATTTTACATTGTTCTGGTTTAGCATTTTATCCTACTACATTCCAATTTTACTTGTTTCTGGCTCTCACTAGACTGAAAAGCTCAAGGGTAAAAACCCTATCTGGTTTATTTGCCTCCATCTTCTTGGAACATGGTCATTTATATACACATAGTGTGTGTCCAAAGGAGTATTACTAAATGAACAATTTCACATTATTTGAATTATAACCATAATTGATGAAACTATTGCTGAGTTAAAGTGAAACCTGGAATCTTTCTATTCCATTCATCGTTGGCAGGAGATTAAAGAAAAAACATATGTGAGTCATTTACTTTGGCTGCACTTTCTCCGCCTCGGTCTCATCATGAAAGAAGGCTCCTCCTTCAAGTTTACACTCCTATTGCAAAGTCATCTTTTTCCCTCCCTCCCTCCTCCATGCCCTCCTATGCCAGAACTTTTAAATTACAAAGTAAAGGATGTTCTAGTAGAGTGGAGCTTTGTTCTAAAATTTCCCTGATCTTTTCCATAAACTGATAATAAGTTGAACATTGCAAGTCATGGACTGCCTGTGTAATAATGTAATATATTTCTACTTTGCAAATTAATAAAGAATTTATTGTCTTTTGTCCTCCACAAATATACTAGATTTGATATAGTTCTGAAAGGATGAACTGCATTATAAGGTTTAGGCATATAATGTGTGGTTCCTGTAATCAGTTTTGTTGCTTTATAGCCACGTCTCATGTAATCAATAGTATCACAAAAGGAAATGTAATCCTATCTATCTGCCTTGGCACTTAGCACCTCTCTATCATCTATCTGTTGGTGGTGAGAAAGGGACATTATGTTAAAGGTGTTACAAAATTACACAAAAAAATTCTTTTGGATTATTAGTTTATTCTGAAAGCAATTTTTTTCTGAAGTAATTACTTCTAGTTATTAAGAAAGTTCCAGCCTGGAAGCATATTTAACCTCACCAGAATTTCATAAATCAGAAAATCTTATACTTTTACTGTGTTCTTTGATATAATCTTTGATTTCCTCATAGATCTAGTTACCTAAAATATACATCGCGGTTTTCTTTTCCTCTTGAATATTGCTTTGTCATTCCAGAGCATCAGTAAATTTCTAATCTTCACAGAAAGATGGGCAACAGAATCTCATGGCCCTTATAGGGATGAGGGGTTATGGACAGCGATAACAGAGGAAGGACTAGAATTTTTTTTCTACAGGTTGGCAAAAAAATTTCTATTTTTCTTATTTATTTTTTCTAGTAATTATATCATTATAAAACACTATAGACAAAAAAACAAAATTTTATTTTGCCCTAAATTGTAACCTTCTGGGTACCAAGTCTGTGAAATCCCTGCAATGGATAAGAAACAAAAAGAAAGGGCTTATGCACGCTTTGACACCCACCTTTGCATCCTGGAGAAAAACTGGATTTTTCTTTCTTTTCAAAAATATTCCTAGGGATATGTTTCAAATAACATTAAACAGGAAAGTCACTTGATTTTTATTCTTTTAATTTCAAGCTTTTGTTGTATCTCCAACTCCTTGCAGTTTGATTTTTTGTTTGTTTATTTGAGGAAAGGAAGTCTGATCTTGTTTAATTTTGAAGCTTAAATGACAGAGACTAGTTATACTGTTATGATGCTTCAAGGAAAGCTGAGATTACTATTTGTCCCATTTGGCCCTGGAAAGGAAATAGAACACACTACAGGCTATTTATACTATTTCTATTACAGAGAAGAAGCATAAACAGCATGGAGCTTAGGTCACTAGTGAGTTTTATAGAAGATTCTCTAACTTCAAAGCCAGTATGTGAAGAATCACTAATATTTAATTGTTGTATGAATCTGCTACATGGTATATATCACTTTTATTCCAATTAGAAGACACCTGGGTTACCTGG
Source organism: Suricata suricatta (assembly GCF_006229205.1). NCBI lineage: Eukaryota > Metazoa > Chordata > Mammalia > Carnivora > Herpestidae > Suricata > Suricata suricatta. Next base: position 21,738,346 of record NC_043702.1, read on the forward strand.
GTGACTCAGTCAGTTGAGTCCAATTCTTGATTTCAGCTAAGGTCATAATCTCATGGTTTGTGGTTTCAAGCCCTATGGGTTTGAGACCTGCATCAGGCTCCCCAGCTCCTTCACTGCTGACAGCAGGGAGCTTGCTTGGGATTATCTTTCTTCCTCTCTTTCTGCTCCTCCCCAGCTTGTGCACTCTCTCTTCCAAAATAAATCAACCAAAAAACTAAAAACACCACCACCACCACCAAAAACAAAATAGAAGACAGTAGGAGAGATTTAGGAGGCTGAGATATATCTCAAAGTTCAGAGAAGGGAAGTCTCATAATAAACCATACATAAGATACACATACACAGATAGCAGAGTCCTCTAATGTTTACAGGAAAATAAATTCAATAACAAGAATTATATTTTGAGGTTTGACTGCCTTTACAGATAACTTCTACCACAGAGTCTGACACAGAACAGGTATTAATGTGAATCATATGCTAGGTAAATAATTGACTAGGCTGTTCTTACATAGGAACAACATATTTTCCCCAAAGAGTACTTATTTAGTGCTACCTCATTATAACCTGGAGTTACCCTACATATTGGAGACCCTCAGTCAGACCTGGTGAATTACTCCAGTAACAGTCCACCTTAGTCTGTGAATCTGGCGATGATTACACTAGAGTAAAATCTCCTTTAGAATCTAAAATGACTCAAGAACAACCATGGCAAGTGGGACTAAATCCTGAAAGTTAAAAAATTCAGTGGCAAACAGGTCTGAGTGTGTCAGGAGTTTGGAATTAGCATAGAAACTTGATTGAAATGGACATCATATGTTCATTCACAACATAATCCTATTATTACAATGTGTTCTAACACATGTTCTTGAGAAATGAAGCAGTTTAGAGTTCCTTGGAAAACCAAATTTTTAAGGATCAATGCATGTTGGGGTGAGCACCATCGCTCTGTAATATGGAGCAACAGCAGTTGAAGCAAAAGGCATATTGGGGTCTGGTGGTAGTTCAGGCATAGATGGGGGAGGTCAAACAGAAGCAGCTTAAAAATTCTGTTGTGACCTCTTTTTCTAAAAACTAGCATACTGCTGAAAAATGGGCAGAACCTTACCATTTTTTTTTTACTTAAAGTCAATCAATTTGGAGAGATTTTATGAAGGAATTGAAAAAGAACAACTGGTAAAGATGAATAAACAAGATTAGTCAGGAAACTAGGAGAAAATAAACTAAAAACTAAAAGGGTATTGCAGACATCACAGAAAGGTATTATCAAGAATTAGGGTCTGGGCAATAATGTCAAGAGTTGCAGGTATAAAGATGAAGTGAAATGGTATGGCTTGCCAATCACCAAGTCACTTTTGACCTTTGGGGAAAAAATTCCAATACTGAGGTGAAGGTGGAAAAGTTTATTTATTTTTTTAAAGATAAAATTAATTGGAAGAGTAGAAGAATGATCAAGATATTAATGATACTAGAAAAGAAGTAATTTTGATAGAGTAGTATCATCTCAGAGGAAGCAAAAAACAACAGGAAGATCAATATTACTGATCAAGTGGTTTGCCCTTGGAAAGGAGTCACTTTTTCCTTGAGACAGCATAAGTGAATTTTTAGATACATTTGGAAGAAAAATTGAGGGCATTCAAAACCTCATAATTTATATTCTCCAGATTAAAAAAAAGCATGTTATCTAATTATAGATATCTCTATATGAGTAGTTGAATACCGAGATAAAGTTGAAAAGTGAATAGGTGAATATTTACTTTTGAGAGACAGAGAGTGAGTGGGGAAGGAGCAGAGAGAGAGGGAGACACAGAATCCAAAGCAGACTCTAGGTCCTGAGCTGTCAGCACATAGCCTGATGCAGAGCTCAAACCCACCAACACTGAGATCATGACCTGAGCTGAAATCGAACGCTTAACTGACTGAGCCATTCATACGGAATCATTTATAAAGTGTCTTGGATTTTGTCACAGGAGTAGAAGAAATTAAAGACTGTGAAGTTAATTAATTAGGTGGACTATCTTGAGGTTTACTCAGGTTGATGGTAGTAGTGCAGACAGGATAACTCACAACTAGGTACTTAGTCTTCTAAAAATTTAGAAGGATGGCTTAGAGTTTGTTGATTAAAGTGTATTAAGTTGATATGAACAGAAACTTTGTTTCAAAGCAGGATGGACTTCCAGACTACTTTGAGAAAGTGGTCTAGGATGAGATCAAGAATAGCCAAATATTTGTAAACTTGTCATTACCCTCAAAGAAAAATGAAGAGTCTCCTTTTGTAAAAAGTTCACATCGAAAGTGTTACAAGAAAACACCAAGTTATAATTAAGCAAAGAGATAAGCAAAGAGATAAAGTGTTCCTAAGAGAGTAAGAATACATTTAGATGTTCCTGACCATTGACTCAAAAGTCAGAGGAGGTATTACAGTAGAATAGAGTTTGAGAAAAGGGAAAAGATGGGGTAGAAAGCAGAACAGACTGTGTCTGAATGGGAGAGGTGAGAAGAACATGGCATATCTAAACAGATGAGGCAGTTTAAAAAAGGGAAAAAAAATGTATCTAGGGAGGTCAAGAAAAACATGATTTCAAAAATATGTTGATGATAAGGGATTGATAAAGAGCATTTTCATGATATACTTAGGTAACTAGAGGACTCTGTATGCTTTATAGAAATTCTCAAATATGACAGGAGCAATTCAATATTGAGATGCCTGTCTTTAGAAAGAGAACATTTTTCTATCCACCAGACCCACAAAAAAGCTTTGAAAGTTTTTCACCATATGTGAAACCCAATGTTTTTCATCATTCTGGTCTTCAAGATATAGGTTAGAGACTTGAGGAAAGATATTCATATATTATAATGAGATTTATTGTGGGAAGAGATGGAAATTGATAAAATTAAAACATTCAGTAACATTCAATAACAGAATTTTCTGAATAAAAGTAGAGCTGGTTGACACAGCCAGATTATAATTTGAAAATAACAAGTCACATTGGAACCAGTGGCAGGGAAAAAGGACACAAGAGACTTGAGAAAGTATTCGTACGGGACAGCAGTACCATTTTATCTACATAATAATAATTTTTAAAAGTATGTTAGGAGTAAAGGCATTATTTTATTTACATGCCTCAGTGTTCAGTCCATATTCCTTGAAGAAGATACTTTGAGTTCAGAGAGATTTCATCTCTTTTCCCTATAGAATTGCTACTTGCAATCATGTATCTAGAAGCCTTTCTGATTTTAGCAGTTTACAAAGAGATAAAATTATAAGTATTAAGAAGTCATTAATCCATTAGGCTAAAGTCCATTAAAACCATGGAGTTTCTTTAATTTCATTCAAATATTTCCTCAACCCATACTAGTATATGTGGTTTCCAATGCAGGTGAATGATAATGAAAGCATGCTTTTACAGAGAGCGAATCAATGTAAGCGCAGCTAACTCTGGGTTGCTTGCCTTGGGATAACAAATGTGAAATTTACTGGCCACATGGATTGTTAAAGCAAGTTGCAAATTTGCCATTCTTGAAGCCATTCTTAAAATATTATTTTAAGCTAACTCTTAACCTTTCCTATACAGTATCATTAAGATATTATAGGTTAAATTCTTTCATATGGTATTTTAAGGCAACAAGAGTTTTGCCACTGCCAATTTTCCAATTCTGTCTTCCACATATTCCCAACGGAAACACTCCTCTAGGCAGACCAAAGAGAAGCAGTTGGACAGAGGCTAACAACAGCAGCAATAACAAAGGCTTTCTCCTTAAAAAAAAAAAAAAACAAAACAAAACAAAACAAAAAAACACTTCTATTTAGTTGGATTTCAGAACTTAAGGCTTTGACTCTGAAAAGAATCTATGATAGACAGACTTTGGAATATAGCATGCCAGAAGGGACTGCTTGCAGGGAGCATGCATGTTGACAAACATGTTACAACAGATGATGGGAGCTGAATAATTGGCATTTAACACCATTACTTACTTTTATGTGTATTCACCTATTCCCCCAACGTTCTAATTGTTTCCTTCCAGCCATTGGAAATTCAGTGAAGCAGCAATAAACCCAGGCTTTCACTGATTCTATGGAAACCAAAACATACTCAACCCATAGATGATACAATGCAAACAATCTAATACAATACATATTCATTAAATTCAAAATCCCTTGGGTTGGCTATTGGAATTTTTTACTTATGGGTCTTTGTGCTCACTTGCTTGTGCTCTTTCTAACAGATCTGCCGTATACAGATATTTTATACATATGCTATAGATATATGTATGTCCTAGATACATATGTGCTATATATGTATGTGTGTGTGTGTGTGTATATATATACACATACATAGACATTTTTATTTTGTACTATGCTAGGTAATGTTTAAATGTTTCTGGTCTTAGTAATACTTTGAAAAAGTAGGTCCTACCAAAACTATCACTCAGTAATGGAAAAGTCCTTTGGAGAAGCTATATACTATCTGACCATAGTTACAATTTCAGTAATACACAGGAAGCACAGAATAAAGATCTTTTAAAGATATTTGATGAATATAGTTGTTCAGATGACCAGCCTCATATTTTTCCTAGGTATGCATTTATAATATTCCTTTTTATTTTCAGTTGTAAGGGTAAATTTATTGGTGCTTTATCAAGGCTACTTAGAATTTGATAATAGAATACATCAGACTGTCACTTTTAGAAAGAAACAGACCTTGAAGGGAGTGAAGAACTGGTTTTATATGACAGAATAATAAAGATGTCATTTCTCCCTACAATCCTGTTTTTGAATGTCATTTTTCACAGCAAAGAAAATTAATATATTTCAAAAGATATAAAGTATAGGAAATGGGCATCAGTCACCTTCATATTTTTTAATGGAAACAGTGAAAAATCACAATTTTAATCAACTTTGGGAAACTAAATTTTTTTCATTTATTAGGTTCTTAATAGGATTCCATCCTATTATTTAAGGAATACTTCTGAAGCATGGATTGTCTTCTATTTAAAATTCCTAAGGTTACATTTCTCATGTCTTGTTTTAATTTTGCAATTCACTTCATTGGTAGTCGTGCTTTATACTTCAACTGTTATATTACATTTTGATGGCAACTTCCAATCAGTCAAAATGGCAGTCATTCCTTGAAGACTACTGTTAGCAGGAGAATTTGGTCTTGAATATCTTACCAAGTGACAGTTTCCTAATCACTTAATAGGAAAGGGAAAGCAATCCTGATATAAAGAATTTAAGTAAGTGCTGATATTCAAGTTCAAATTCATATTTTTCTTCAAGCTCCCTGTGTCCAAAATTGAACTCATAATCTTCTCCTACAAACTTATGCTTCCTCTTGTATTTCCTATCTCTTGTTTAAAGCAGGAACATCCCTTCTGTCACTCAGGCTTGAAACTTCACTTCTCTCTCTCTCTTTTATCCTCCAGCAGCCATATTTCTCATTCCTTTGGACGGTACCTTTACAATGTATCTCCTACCATTCTCTCTTTTTTTCTTTCTCATTTACACATTTCTTCCTTTCTGGACTGTTTCAATATCTTTCTAATAGCTTTTACAGCCTACATGCTATTCCACAAGACATATTAACACTGGAGTAATCTTCCTAAAGTTATAAATGTGAATAAACTACTCATCTCTGCTAACAAGCCATACAGAGTTTACTTCTGCTCAGAGGGAACAAAATAGAATACACCTGTCTATCATTCAAGGCACCCCATAATCATCTCTGATCTACCTTCCAGCTTCATTTGCCATTAATCCTTCCTCTAAAAGGTGCCCACATTTATTTTGAGTTGGACTTCTGGGTATTCTTAGAGAATCTCTGTACTTTCAGTTTAATCAGAAAGCCATTCTCATCATACCAGAAAAGAATCCATTTTTAAAGCCTTTTCACATGTTATCTCATAAGTGAAAGTTTTAGTAAACTCATATCCATCCAAATATCTAACCATACAGTGATTCATCCAAGCATTGTAAAGAAGATGAGGATATAAAAAATAAATAGCACTCTGATGCCTTTTCTACAGAAGTTAAATGTCTAATGGGGAAAAATATATATGAAAATAAAGAGTAATGCCAATATAACAAATGATATGTCACTCCTACCTTTAATAGAGGTGTTAAAGTACTATGGAAACACAGAGGAATGAGTATTTCTTCACTGGAAAGCCAGTGACATTTTATAGAACAACTGTGAATTGAGCTGTTTCTACAAATAGAACAAAGAGATATTCCACATGACGGAAACAGCATCCAGAGCAGTAAATAGTTAATCTATTCAACAAACATTTACCGAGAATCTACTATATATCAGAGATTTGAGTTACTAAGGATACTATAGAAAAGCAGAGACAAAGAGGAGGAATTAAAAGACATAGCTTAGTAGAATGAAAAGATAATGATTACTCTTTAGCTGTATCAAGGTATGAAGGTGGACAAGTCCACTAAGACTTGTGAGTTTCTTGATTGGAAGTAATAGTAAACTCATTCATCAAATTAGAGAGTATCAGGAAAGGAATATATTTGGGTTATTCTTCAGCCTACTAAGTTTTTGTTGTTGTTTTGTTTTAATTATTTATTTTGAAAGAGAGAGTGTGAGGAGGGGAGGGAGGGGGGGGAGGGAGAGAGGGAGAGAGAATCCCAAGTAGGCTCTGCACTGTTGGCTTGATATGGGGCTCAAATTCACAAAAATGTGAGATCATGACCTGAGCTGAAATTGAGAGTTGGACACCTAACAAACTGAGCCATACAGGTGTCCCTCAGCCTATTAAGTTTTAATTACATGCCATATGTCCATGTGGTGAATGAAAATGTAGATCCATGGGGTCTGTCAACATTTAAATAATATTTGAAGGCATGGGAATAAGTTTTTTTAAAAATAATAATAAGAAGAAGAGGGGCACCTGGGTGCCTAGTTGGTTGAGTGTCCAACTCTTGATTTCAGCTCAGGTCATGATCCTAGGGGTGTGGGACTGAGCCCCACTTTGGGTTCCACACTAAGCATGGAGCCTGCTTAAGATTCTCTCTCTCTCTCTCTCTCTCTCTCTCTCTCTCTCTCTCTCTCTCATCCCCCCTTGTTCTTTGCCCCTCTCCCCTCCTTGCACTCTCTAAAAAAAAAAAAAAATTAAAGACATACTTTGACACTAGAGGCAGTATTGCAGAAGCTAAGGAAATATTGTTTCAAGACAGAGAATGTGGTCAACACCTTTAGATGGTGAAGAACACTCATGTACATTATTGGATTCAACCATTATGTGGTCCTTTTATTTTGGTCTTTGAAAGCACAGTTGTAAAAGGATTATGGCTAAGGCAGATTGCAGTGGTTTGAGTTGTAAACTAGGACTAAGGAACTATAGGTAGCAAGGAGAGATTTCTAGCCCAAGAAGATTTAGAACTAAAAAGGAAACTGAAATAGATGTTCAGGAAGAGAGATTACCTTTGACGGTGTAAAAAATGGGTCAAGTAGTAAGTTGAAGAAAACCATAATTAAAAAGTGGAGATTAAAGCCATGGGAGAGAAGGAAGAAATGATAGAGTTGACTGTGCAGAGGAAGGAGGAAATAGAACAAAGTCTTGGTAGAAAAAATAGTCTGGGAAATCAGGAAAAAGACAATCAAGGATGGAGATCACCTCTAAGTTTAGATAAGAAAATGGTTAAATGGGGGAGTTCAATGGCTCCAAGTATGTGTGTCTGTAAATGGCTTCACTGTGTTGTTACATTATATTGCTTTTTAAAGCATTCATCACAGTCTATTCTGAATAACAGCTATTTTTGTTTGTATTTTAACTTCCCAATAAAATCATAAGCTGCTTAAGATCAGGTAACATGTCTAGCTGTCTTGTGTTTCCTGAATGCACTTAAGGCAGTGCTTGATAAATAGCAATTTTGGGGGAAGAGATATATTTTTGTAGGTATCTCATTAGTAATAGTTAATGTATATTCATTACACAAATAATCCTTTATTGGCTAGCTGCCATGAAGAAGAAAGCATAAGCATAACTTGGGCTATGTGACTGGAAAAGAATAAAAGATTGTCAGCATCCTCTGCACTAAGAATTGTGAAACATGGGATATCAAGGGGATCTACCCATGCAGTATAACCAGTGAAAGTTATGTTGATATGTTTTATTTTCTGTCCATACTTTACCTCTGTGATAGTGAGACAGAAAAACTAAAGAGACCCCATGAAATACTGCTTTTTTCCTCCTTTCCTGATTCTCTTCTTGTTAGGACCTGCACCCACACCCTAGTCATGTCTTATAATATAGATAATGTATAAAGGTCAAAGTATTAATGATTTCTTTTGTAGTCTTCCAGTGCAAAAGATAACATCTATGGAGTGACTAAATGAAGTCCTCATGTACCATTTCCAGACCACTGACTCACTAAGACCCTGGCTCCAGGACATAAATGACATATGGAGGGCACCTGAACACCTGTATTTGTTTTAACCGGTTTATACATGCCTGAAAAGACATGTGCACTGTACCACAATCCTCAATAAAAACGCCCACCCCCAGGCAAAGACAAGACTCACTCTCTTTTCCCTTTGAAATCTCTCAGATGTTCTATCTACACAATCTTCAATAAACTCTGCTCTCACTTCTTTTTTAGCTTGCATTTGATTTCTATCCTTCATGAAGTCAAGGACCTTCTTGGTTGGTCCTGTGGGACCCCCTTTGGGTTCTTGGACCCTGTAAGTCTGCATTCGGGGATCATATTATTGTTAAAGTAGTTGCTGCCTCTCTTTGAGGATGATATTTCCCTACCAACTAAATTCAGGCTTGCCCACAGGAGTCACTTTTGCTCTTCTATATGGGAGAGGCATACATCCACATACTGATGATCTCAGGAGTTGCTTTGACCAATAAAGTGTGGAAGTGACCTGTTTTGGTCATTTTCTGTTTTCCTTCTCTGCTATGAGACTGGCAATATCCCAGATTAATGGCTTCTTCTCACCCTGTGTCCACTGCTGAAGATGAAATGGAGCACAATGTCAGCCACTACAATGGGCTTTTACTGGCTGAGAAACCTTTGTTAAGGTAAGTTACTAATATTTTGAGATCTTTGCTACCACAGAAAACAAACCTGACTGACCCTTTCCCCTCCCCAGAACCCTTCTTTGGGCATTCATCTGAGATATCTTGAATTACAAAGAGTCTATTGCATGGCACACATTCAATCTAGCTGTGGAAAACACATACACAAATGAAATAAATTAAGAAGAATATAATTATCTTTAGGTGGAATGTAATTTGAAGTGGATTTGTAAGAACTGTGTATGAAGCCTGGAAGTTGGTAGGCTGAGTAAAGTCTCTGCAAAAGAAGTACATTTGGAGTTGTGATTTAAAAGATATAGAGGGAAGGAGCTAAAGGCAAGGTGCTAAAGAGAAGAATGAGGATGTTGCCTCATAAGTGTAGAATTTCATGTACAAAGTGTTCAGAGTCTCCTAAATTTTCTAATTTTATAAGTCCAACCATTTATACTAAAATAATCTTTCATATTAGTTCTCTGCTTAAACAAAAAAAGTCCTAAAATTAAGAGTGATCTTAATGTAGATCTAGCTTAATGTAGATCTTCTTAATGTAGACTAGCAATTTTCATTCAATATGACTCTATAATAATATAATAAACAGCAACAAAGGCAGAAACCTATCTGTGTATGTATATGCATGTACGTATGGGTGTAGGGATGAGTATAGCCCAAGAATTCTACTTTACTGGTATCTACATTTCTAAATGATACTATTATTGGTGTCCACAGCACTTGAGCAATGAGCTTTCAGCAAACCAAGAAAGATGGTTTCTTCTTCAGAGATGAAGGATATGTAATTTAATATATATATAATTTGTAATTTAAATTATAACTGTATTACACTAAAATGGTTTCCTTTAGTTTGATAAGTTTTGGCTTTTGTCTCCTACTTTATGTTAACTCCACAGGGATGGACTTTTAAGATAAGTGGTCTTGCATCTACCTTGGAATATCCTGTAAATGGTGTTAGAAATTTTATTTAACAATGTAAAGTAGCTATAGAATCTGGCTCCTGTGAAAATGTTAGAGCTTTTAAAAATTGAGTCTATTATCTTGGAATTTGTTTACAAAGATGAAGTTGGTGAAAAGTTATAAAAATCCCTAGGCTTTTCAATTTGTTTGCTATGATTAAAATGCCAAAATTGCAATTTGTAAAAGGTGCAAAAGAGTGTCAATACCCCACAGTAAGTTTATTTTTAGTGACTTTTTCTGTCCAGCTTTTTAACTGAGTTAAACATGCTTGAATGTCTAAAATATTTCTCTCATCCAAAGAATATTTCAATATACTTTAAATCTATTAAAATATCAAGTCATATTGATTTTTAAAATTCATAATCTATCAGCTATTTGGCTGGGAGACTCATTAAGGGGAAATAACTGATGGCCCCAAGTTACAAATCATCTCATTTAATAATAATTATTTTTTGTTTCTTGTCCCAAAAAATGACACAACTGTGGTGATTTGTAGCTGGCTCAAGGTAACAGAATAAACTTTCATACCAAGTTCTGCACAGGAAGGAGGCAAATCATGAGAGACTCTTGAATACTGAAAACAAACAGAGGGCTGAAGGGGGAGGGGGAAAGGGGAAGGAGGATGATGGACATGGAGGAAGGCACTTGAGGGGAAGAGCACTGGGTGTTATATAGAAACTAACTTGACAATAAACTATTTAAAAAAAAAAAAGAATTTGACTTGAGAGGAAACTTTCCGCTTGTTTTAGAGTAGAGCACCTGAGACCGATCTACATTTTGACAGTGCTCATTAGCAAGCCAATTGTAGACTAAATACCCTCCCTCAGAGGGACTTTAACCAAGTCAGAGCTCATTAGCAAGGAGTCCTTGGTGGACAAACAAGTCTCCTGCAGATTATGTAGACCAAGTCTTCTTCATTTAAATCAGTTTTAATAATTTCTCCCCCAAATTTTCTCAATTAGAGCAAATTGACACTACATTTTCCTTAATATATTAAATGAACTCTTTAATGATATATAGGGCATTGGGATACACTCTGTTGCTCTGATCACTTATTTTTCTTGAAAATTCTCTTGAATTTAACTTAGGCCTTATGATCCTCTGATATTTTCTCTATTAAAAATGTAAATAGAACCCTGGAGTGACTAATTTGAAAGTTAATAGTTCATCTGCAATTGATGTAGAAATACAGGACAAGCACAGCCATGAGAATTAAATGCTCTTTGAAAGGTTAAAGCATTAGGATTTTTTTTTAGTTGTTAAAAATATTCTCTTGTGCTCTAACACTGTATTAACTCTTTAGCATCACTGATATGACTTTTTGTTGTTGCTTTTTCAAACAAAAATCTTGCCTTCCATATGCCCGATATGATTTAAGGAGAATAAGCTATTAGTTGTGCAGAGAAAGAACAGAGTCCAGACTCAGGCAGACCTGGGTTTAAACCCAGATCTGTTCCTCACTAGCTATATGAATTTAGGAAATTAACTTCTCTGGATTATTTCTTCATTTATAAAATGATAGAAATGACACGTTAAAGGGTTGTTGTGAAGCTTATACAAATGTGATATAGGTGAAACACAGAGCAGTGCTGGACACATATTAAGTTTCCAATAGATGTAGCATGTGTCACTATTACTTTGTTTATAGTTTTTATTATTCCTGTTTTATAGATAACAGCAATGCATAGGTATTACTAGCAGGTGCTTATAGTAAGTCTTTAATAATTGGGCCTTCCTTTCCCCTCCACCTCAATGAGGTTGTAACAAGAATCAGCCATTTCTTTACAAGGAAAAAAAAAACCCAGAAAATTGATACCAATGTGTGTCTTGTCACGAGGTCATAGATTTTAAACTGGTAGGCAAAAATTACTGTAGTAATAGGAGATTTCCCTTGCCATGCAAGGGAAGGCTGGAAAATGGCCAACAGAAAGTCAATTGATCAGCGTGATAAATTAGAAGTGTGTCCTTCCTCCTTCTAGATCTTTCTCAACTCCCATCATTATTAGAGTCATTGTGGACTCTCCATGGTGAAATAAAGCCGCCAGAGTTCAGAAGGCTACAGCAACCAGAACTCCTACATCTGGAGCCATAGCTAATAAATATCCCCTGCTCATAGGGGAGAGGGGTCATGTGAGCAGCAGTGATAACAGTGACTAGCCCTGTGATTTCAGAGTTCTGTTTTTGGCCCTGTGATAGACCAAAATGTCCAGAGAGCCCTCTTCCAATACAAAATATAAAACAATATTGTAGAGGCTATTTTAAAAATATGCTTTTAGATTAATTGCTTGGCTTGCAGGGTAGAGTGGGCTGTAGTTTAGGGGAAAAATATGCAAAACTTCTCAAAAATATATCACTAACACTAGAATTTGCCTTGAGGATCTAGCTTCTCATTCCTGGTTATCGTTATCGAGTAGAGCTTGTGCTTTAATGGACCAACCTGGTGAGGGTGGGAGTGCTGAACCAAGCTTGGGCCTAACCAAGCAAGGTGAACATTAGGTGAGAGACTTATTCAAAACTAGGATGCCCAGGGGAGCATGGGTAGCTCAGTTGGTAAAGCATCTGACCCGTGAGCTCAGCTCAGGTCTTGTTCTCGGGGTTGTGAGGTCAATCCCCATACTGGGCTCCACACTGGGCATGAAGCCAAAAAAATAAATAATAGATAGATAGATAGATAGATAGATAGATAGATAGATAGATAGATAGATAGATAGGATGCTCAGCTGGTGATACCAAGACCATCACACATGGTTGCAAACACTGGCTTTAGGTATAAAAGAATTTTTTCCATTTAAATTCTCTGAAAATTGCTAATCGTAAAGTCAGACTCCTGGGGTTGGGCCCCAAATTTATACCAACTGTGTGACCTGAAAACTCCTGAATTTAACTATTTGAAGTTTTCCAGGGATAGTAATATCTCCATACATTTGTCTGAAGCACAAGTGGTCCTCTCTAGCACTTCTTAAATCCAATCCTCAAAGAAATTGGGAAAGTAAGCAGAAATAACAGACTGTAAATCAGAACCACAAAAATTACAGACAATATTATCAATGCATAATATAAAATAAGCATATTGAATATATTTAAGAAAATAAGTGACAGCATCAAAATGATAAAGAAAAGGGTCTGTACAAGTGACCAGGAATATTGCAAAAGAACCAAACAAATTTCTGCAATTGAAAAAAGAGAATGATTGAAATTGGAAACTCAGTAGATGGGGTAAAAAAACACAGCTGAAGGGAGACTAAATGAATTGTAAATAGATCAAAAGAAGTTAAACAGAATGTAGCATAGAGACAAACAGATGGAAATATAAAAGAGAAGTGCTAAGAAAAGAATCAAGTAAAAGGGTATAACATATTTCTCATTAGTATTCCAGTAGGAGATTATACAGAGGATGGGGAGATAAAGTATTCCAAAAGAAAGTAACTTCCCAGAACTGATGAAAAGCACCAATTGTAGGAATAAATCTAAAGAAATGCACATGAGGAACATGGTAGAGAAAATGTAGGGTACCCAAGACACAAAGGAGGTCATGAAGCAGCCAGGAACAAGACAGGCACTTTCCAAGGGATGCCAGTCAGATTGAAAGTGGTATCTCCCTAGCAGCAGTGGGAACATAACCAGAAGGAGATCTTTGAAGCACTGAAAGAAAACTGTTGATTTAGAAATCTCTGCTAACAAGGCTTTCGAGACTGTAGGCAATATTAGGTTATTAGGGACAAACACCAAGAGTACTTAGGATGAACAGAGCACCAATAATATTTTTCAGGATGAAAATGACCATGAAAAGAAGGTAGGAGATGAAGGAAGAAAAGTTGAGCTAAGGAAACAATAATCATGTTGGCAATACTAAATAATAATAAAAATTTTAACATTTAGTGTTATATTAAGATAAAATAAAAATACCTCCTTATAAAAGTTTGAGAGGGGACACAGTGGCATAAGTTAAATTGTATAAAAATCCTCACATTACTCTGGAGGACAGTTAATGGAGATTAGAAATACCAACATAAATATTTGCAGTAGAGGTAAACACTAAAAATAAAAATAAAGTATATAACTTTTGAGCTAAAAGAGGAAAATGTTGATTGAGGTAGGGATTTTCAGAACATCTAAAAGAAGAGAAAAAGAATAATATGTATAAAAATGATTTTTCAACTGTTTTGCTTTTTGATACATGCTAAATGGCCTTCACTGAAAAGGTTAATAATAAATTATGGGAGATCTAGATACTTGTATACTTTCTTCCACTTTGTGTGGATTGGGAGCATTTACATACCATCCTACTGGGGGACACATTTTTATCCTTTTTCTCCATAATTTCTGACTGTTCAAAAGAACAGGAAGTGTGTTTATTAGATATGCTTACTTCAGGGGAAAAATATTTATCATTTTTGAAGAACATGAACAGGAAGAGATTGCCATCAATAGAAATGATTGTTGTCCCCAGCCTATATTTTCCTATGTATATTTCTCATTAACATAAGTCAATATGGCTAAGAGACAAAAGGCTATGCTTAATACAGAAATATGATACAAAGGTAGAAATTAGTGGCTTTATATGACAACTGTAGTCATAGGTTATCACTGGTCAAAATAATAGGTTGAAAAAAATGAAAAAAGAACATGGTGATTTTCATGTGATTATACTGAGATACAGGGGAAGTTTAGATATCTTAGAATTCTAAGGGAGGTGTTATGTCTTTATTCAATTGCATCTTTCATTTTTGGGTGATTCAATTCTGCCTATTAGCATTAGATCCTTGACTGACTGGGTATTTTGTTATCTATGAAATGCAGGGTTTAATTTGTAAAGAGTATCTGATCTGTGGACCTCTCTCTTGCAGAGAAGAATGAATTTGCTGAAACCCTCATCAGAGATTTACCACATCTCTTGCAGATAGATTCAGGATACTGGTAGATTCTAAAATTTAAACCCTAAATTGTAGGTTTGGAAATGTGACTTTTTTAAATCCTTTGATTATCCTTTGAGCATGGTAGTTAGACTTGGGAAATTTATTATACTATGCACAGTGTTATCACAGGATTTAGAAAATGAAATTAGAGTTGATTTTTTCTCAGTAATTTCATATATAATTAGTAGTAAATTTAAGAAATGTCAAATTAATCAGTTTGATTTTGAGCCTCTTGGTAAAGATGCCTTTTTAAATTTTTTGCCTGCAATTTTCTATGGGTTAGTATGAATTTTATGAAATTTAAAAAACACTGATAGTTGAATCCAATCAATATTTACAATAATTTTTTTTAACAGAGTACTATGTAAGAATTCTATAGAATTCCTCAAATAGAGAGCCAGGAAAGTCTGCTATCTGCAACAACAGTCATGAAGCTGGAAGGCATGATGCTAAGTGAAATAAGCCAGACAAAGAAGGACAAATACAACATGGTACCATTTATATGGGGAATCTAAAGTCATTAAACTTATAGAAACAGAAAGTAGAATTGTGGTTGCCAGGTACTGAGGAAAGGTACTGGTATAAGTTTCAGTTATGCAAGATGAATAATGCTAGAGGTCTACTGCACAGCAGGGCCCACATTAATAATGCTGTTGTAAACTTAAAATCGTGCTAAGAGGGTAGATTTTAAATGTTCTTATTTTAATAATAATAATAATACTGAGAAGGAGGAGCAGCAGTCATAGCAGCAGTAGTGCAGAGGGTTGGAGGAAACTTCTGGGTGAGAAAGGTGGGTATGTCTATGGCATAGATTTTGCTGATGGTTCCACAAGTTTATACTTTTATCCAAACTCATTAAATTGTATACTTTATATAATTATAGCTTCTTGTATGTCAATCATAGGGGGGAAAAGATCAAGTAAAGGGCATTCAGTCACATATTAAATGTAATAAAGGATTTGTAAGGAAAAAAAAGTAGGGGATCCTAACAGACCCATTTAGATTTAGAATCACTCGAGTTATTACCACAGGGGTAGTAGTACAGTAATTATTTGCATTTTAAAGTCTCTCTGTAAGAGTTATGAGAAAATAAAAGCAAATTTAATGACAAAATAAAATGTTCAAGTTAAATAATTAGCCTGAAAGTAGCATAAAGACTGAGGAAAGGTAAAGTTTGTATAATCAGTAGTAAAAGGGCAAAAATATAAATAAAAATGGAGAAGCAAAGCACATGGATTTACCAGGATTTGAAAAGTATACTTTAAAATGTCAAACATTCTCAAAAAATAAAAACTTAGAAGGACACAGAAATGCTATAAGCAATATCTGAAGAAGAGAAGAAAAAAAGTGTCAAGAAAGATTAGGTGACAAACATACACAAATGCACACAGATAGGATCGGGGGGAAAAAGCATTAATTTTTTTGTGTAACAAATGTTGCAACTCTGAAGCCTGAGTATAAGAATAGGGGTTAAAGACTGGAGAAAGTCAGAACAAAAGGCAAAGTCTTAAGGAGAATAATATGAAACCATTTGTGAATTCTCAAGCATATCACTTAATCAGGGAATCTAAAGTGTGATTTATCCTTCAAATACAGAATGACAAAATACTTGGTCTCTCTAATGTGTCAGATCATTACAATTAAAACTTTGAAAATCATGATAACTCTAAGGACCCAATCAGAATATGTAGAATACTTGATTAATAGAAAAATACTAACCCCTACACCAATTAAAATCTTTTTCCTGGTGTAAATAGAATACATGTTAATTATAGAAAATTAGAAAACTAAATACACAATAACAAAGCTGTCTCCTATATCGCTAATATTTCAGTGCTATATATATGTCTGTCAAGAATTCTATATATATGTGTGTGGGGGCATACATGCTTGATAACTACTATATGGATATAATTGGATCAAAGTGATAGAAGTATTCATAATGCCATGGGATGTATGCATGTATGTATATTCATACACACACACACACACACACACACACACACACACACAGGCAGCCACCAACTTTATTTTTTATCCTTTCATAATTTCACATTTGCTTTGTACATTTTTCCCCTAGCTCTTAAATGAAACATTAGACAAATCCCTTGTTTTTTTCGGTCATTGTTAGATTTTCTGGTCTATTCCAGTCTATTAATCACATCCCCATTCCCATATAGTATTAAAATTTCCACTATGATCCAACTAATGCTTCTACCCCTTATCCAGCTCAGATCTGCAACAGCCTGTATGCTTATAGAGGAGGTGGAGTATTTGGTCTGGTTCTATTTCTTTACTTCCTCCATTTATTCTCTTAACTGACCTTTTGGGGCAACTCCAGACTGAGCTCAGGAGTAGATCCTCTTATGAGATTTCTTAGAAATCTCTTGCTAGGGTCAGAATGCTTACTGCATTTCCATTGACCTGGCATTGCTTTCACTTGTGAAAAGTGCATTAATACATTGGGATCACCTGGGCTCCATGACATTCTCTTATGTGGAGTCCATCTTAAAATGAATTTGAGCCTTGCAGGACAAGAACATCTAGACCAATGGAAATATGCAATATTTCCTCTCTGTTTATGGGGAATAGAGCTCACTTTCAACTCAGCCTTCTTTCTCTTGTTTCTGCCAACCTGCCCATAGCTTCTCAATTTCATATTTCTCCAGGTGAGAGTCAGACAATTCGTAATCTCTTATATGGCCAAAGACATATCATCCACCCAGGGTGGTTCTCTTAAAGCTGCTTTCTAGGCTTAAGTAGAGAGGAAAATTCTAGAACTGAAATATACAGTATTTAAAATAAAAATTTACTAAAAAGGTTTAACAGCAGAATGTAGAGGATAGAGGGGAAAGGTAGGAGACATGAAAAGAAAAAACTATCCAATCTAAAGGACTGAGGGGGGAAAATCATAACAAAAAAGTACTACTAGAACTTTAGAGACCTGTAGGTCAATATTAAAGTATCTATTTTATGTGTAATTGGAGTCTCAGAAGGGAGGAAAAATGAGAATGGGGCATATAATTGAAGAAATACATGAGAATTTCATAAATTTATTGGAAGGTAAGAATTATGGAATCAAGAAGCCCAGTAAACCCTAAGCAGGATAAATAAAAAGGAACCTTCACTCACACACATTATAGTCAAACTGCTGACAATCAAAGTTAGTAAGAAAAATCCTGAAAGTATCCAGGAAAAAAATGATAAATTTCATATAGGGAAAGAAGTCCCCTAAAGATTTTAGACAAAAAAAGAACATCATGCCTAGAGGACAGGAAAACTTTTTAGACAATAATCAGAAATAAAACCATTAATTAGATTTATTAAAGAATGGATAAGCAAAAGAAAGACAGGAGAAAAATTCAAAATATGCATAACCTACAAAGGACTCATTTTCAGACTATATAAAGTATCTCTACAACTTAAGACAAACAGCCCAATAACAGAGGGCAAATGATTTATGCAGACATTTCTCTAAGGCATACAAATGCTCACTGAAAATATGAAAACATGTGTTTATCATCATCAGTCATAAAATTAATGGAAGTTGAAATCATGATGAGATGCCATGACATTAGAATTGCTAAAACCAAGAAGACTGAGGATACTAAACGTTGGTAAGGAGGGCCATCAACTGGACCACTCATACATTGTTGGTGGAAACATAAAATGATATAAGCAATTTGGAAAAAAAGTCTGATGATTTCTTATAAAAGTGAATATACACCTACCCTATGACCCAGCAATTTCATGTCTATGCATTTATCCCAGTGACATGAACATATATGCTTACAGAGCATGTTCACAGAATGTTCACAACAACTTTATTCATAATGACCAAAAGTGAGAGACAGTCCAGGTGTCATTCATAGGAGAATGATAAACAGATCACAGTATATTCATACAAGGAACTCAACAATTAAAAAATAAATTACTGATAAATTAAACAACATGGATTGATCTCAAAAACATACTGAGTGAGGGACTTATTCAAAAGGCTACATCATGCATGATTCCATTTATGTGAAATTTTGTGTAAGCAAAATATATGTATGGATTTTATATGTACATAATCATGTTTACTGTAAATGATAATCCCCAGGTTTGACCTATAGGAAGTCTGTTCTTGTGTAGGTAGCAGAAACAGACCAAAGCTTCAAGGGCCTGGAAGGTAGGGGAGAAAATAATCTGATGGGGTGTAGAAGATCTGATACCACTGTCAACTTTCCCCTAATTGATGCATATATTGTGGCATTTTAATCAGAATGTCAGCATAGTTTTGTGTTTGGGTATAGGTGGGTTTAAGTATGATTATTCTAACATGTAAATGGAAGATCAAGACAAGCCATAGTAAAACTGAGGAATAACTATAAAGTGGGAGGACTTAAGATAGCAAAAACTTATTAATATATGATAATTAAGCTAGTGTTGAATTAGTGCAGTATAAGAAGTAGTGAAGATTGTAAATCTTTGTTTTGTTTTGTATTGTTTTAAATGTTTATTTTATTTCTGAGAGTGTGTGAGAAGGAAAAGGTCAAAGAGACCAAAAGAGAGAATCCTAAGAAGGCTCTAGACATTGACAGCAGCAAACCTGGTTTGGCACTCGAATCACAAACCAAGAAATCAGACCTGAGTTGCTGAGCCAAAGTCAGAAGCTCAAACAACTGAGCCACCCAGGCACGCTATGGATTGTAAATCTAATTGTAAAAGTAAGACAAAGTTTCTGTAAGATAACATAGAAAAATGCTTTAGAGTAAATGAAGATTTCTAGACAGGAAATAGCACTAAAGTACAGGATAAATTGAACTACACTAAAAGTTAAACATATCTGTTCACCAAATGACATATTTAAGAGAATTAAAGAAATGAAACCTAGAATAAGATATTGCAAAACATTTGTTGACAAAAGGCTTGTAGCCAAGATATATAAAGAATTTGTACACATCAATAAGAAAAAGAGAATTCCATTCATAAATTACTATGTAACACCCTGCTACAAATCTTAGAGGCTTAAAGCAGCAATCATTTTATAACACATTTCATGATATTATAGGTCAGAAATTTGGGCAGAATGTGGTTGGGGAAATTATTCTGTCCCACATAGCATCAATGGGGTCAATTGGTGAGTTTACTGTCAGATTAGCTGGTGTGGAGGGATCAAAAATGGGTTAACTTACATTTCTGTCACCTTTCTAGGGATGGATGGAAAGCTGGGGCCCAGCTGGGATGGAGCACATAGGCCTGACGTTTCCAGGATGGTATTTTCAGGGTAATTAGGCTTAATATAGGACACCTCATGGCCTCAAAAATAAACTTTCCAGCACATAAGGAGGAAACTTCATGGTCTTTTAAGGCCTAGTCTTGGAAATCATATAGCATTTTTTCTACTTGTAGTCTATTGGTCAAAGCTGTCACAAGCCTTCTAAGATATGAGAGGAAGCTTCGACTCTTCTACTTAATTGATGGAATATCAAAAATTTGTGGCCATGTTTTGAGACTTCCAGACCCCACTCTCTGGTCTCAAATTACTTTCATTCCTTCCACATGAAAAATACCTGCATCCTCTCTAAAAGCCCTTACTCCTCCAAAGATTCATCCCAGTAAATCTTAGGGTTGAGGTTTATAGACTTAATCATTTGAATCATGCTCATGGATGAAAGAGGCTCATCAGGTTTGGTTTCTAGGCTATTATTCATCTCCATCTGACACCTTATGAAATAAATATACAAGTCATCTGCCCCAACACAACCTGTAGACAATGGTGGGGTAGCATAGAATAGCAAAAATAGACATTCCTGCTCACAATGGTACATATATGTCAATGGTCCATAGTAATTCTGGAATTCAGCAGAACATTCTTTGCTAGCTCCTTGCTTAAGGTTCAGACCTGCTCCAGTGAAAATGATTCTCCATGGTTGACTTTGCCTTCTGGGGTCCTGACTCTTCCCTCTGAGTGATCTTTCTTTTTCTATAGAGAGTAGGTTATGTTCATAGCTGAGTAGTTTTCTCAGCCTGCTTCCTGTCCATGAAAGTTTGGGGTTCAAAAGCCTCATTTTGTACTGTATCTATTTCCTTTAGTCCAAACCAATATAATTTTTGAGGATGCTCATATAACAATTTATGTTACTCCTTTAGACAAAATGTTCATTTATAGATATCTGAGATTAAACCCTTTCTAGTCAAGGCTCATTTTTTTTTTTTACTTTTATGCTAAAGGCATTGCAAAGATATCTTTAGAATATAATACTATTAGAATAATATTTATAAAAGCACTATGGTATAACAGAAGGCCTTAAAGTACACCCTTAACTTTCTTAGAGGCTTTTTGTTTAATTGAGAAGGTACAAGAGGCATTACCTTAAATCTTACTGAAATTTTAACAAAAAAAAAATCTGAGAATCACACCTGGATTTCCTGAGGCCATGTTTTACTGGCAAAACCAGGAATTTGATCTTTGTTTTGATGCTTTTTAAGGATATTTTGCTGAATGTAAAGAGTATTCTGGACCTTTACATTTCTGTCAAAATTTCATAAAAAATACTTAACAGTTTATTCTTTCGTTTGTTCATCTATACCTATCTTGTCACCCAT
The DNA here is from genome assembly GCF_006229205.1 of Suricata suricatta. NCBI lineage: Eukaryota > Metazoa > Chordata > Mammalia > Carnivora > Herpestidae > Suricata > Suricata suricatta. The sequence goes on from NC_043702.1 coordinate 21,759,858, forward strand.
TACATGGGGCAAGAAGTCAGGCAGATCAACACTCTGCCCATTTTTTATGTTATCACAGGTAACAGTATTGCCAAAATTCCATGGCTACAGAACTAGGGTCCCCTTTCTTACAGCTTTAATAAGTTTCCTTGTTTTCTTTCAAGCCTTCACCAATAGCCTCAAGGCTGTTGACCATATTTTGAGACAATGCCACATATTTTTGGTTTTATTATGACAGTGTCCCACTTCTGGGTAATACATTTTGTTGTTTATCGCTTGCTGTATGAAAAACTAACCTAAAACTTAATAACTTAAAAGTACAGTCATTTTATTACATGTCATGATTTTATCAAACAGAAATTTAGGCAGGGTTTGGCTAGATAATTCTTCTATTTCAAGAGGTATTAATGGTATAATTCAGTAACTTCAAATGGAGAAGGAAGTAGTCTTGGGGGTCCAGAACAGCTTCACTCACACATTCAGTGCATTGTTGAGAATGGTTGAAAGAATGGACTTAGTTTTTGACAGGAAAGCTTACACATGGTCCATTTAGGACTGTAGTCCTAGGACATTTGAGTATTCCTCTGTGTGGTTCAGGGATCCAAAAGCAAGTTTTACAGTGAATGGTGTAGAAAATAAATGGCTTTTTAGGACCTTGTCTCAGATATCACGTAGCATTATTTCTTATTTTATTATTGAAGAAATCACAGCTTGTACAGATTCAAGAAGAGGGGATATAGACTCCATCTTCCAATAAGAAGAGTGTTAAAAAACTGTTGGCCATGATTTAAAACCATTACAAGATTCAAAAGAAAGATAGACTTAAGCCAAATACTCTTTATAAAAGAAAATACCATAATGGCCAATAAACATTAGAAAAATTGTTCAACTTTACTTGTTATAGAAATGAAAATTAAAACCATAACAAAACATACCACATGCCTATTGGAATGGCTAAAATTTAACAGATTGACATGACCGTGTTTGAAAGTATATGATAATTCTCTTATACTTCTAATGAGAGTATATTTGGCACAGCCACTATGGACAATTGTTTGGCATCAATTAAAGTTGAACGTATATGAACCAGGACAAAATATTCTACACCTAATTCTAATCCATCAGAAAAGTATATGCACATGTGTGCTGAAAATTTATACATGAATGTTCATAGCAACTTTGTTTGTAATAGGCTAAGCTGGAAACAACCCAAATGTTAGTCAACAATAGGTAAATAATTTGTGGTATATTCATACAATGGAATCCTACATAGCAGTGCATTAAATGAACTGTAGCTAATATTTAAAAAAATGGCTCTTTTAGATGTAGAGTTGAATATAAGAAGCTAGTACATAAGAGAGATACATCACATGCCATTTATTTGCAGTTCAATAATAGGCTAAATTAGTATATGGTGATTTAGGAGAACCAGAAGGGCATGGTGAGTGGAGGAATCTAAAGTAATGATGGAGTTATCTTGGTAGAGATTTCAAGTTAATTCTTCCACCATGAGAGAAGTCCCCTATTGGAAAGGCCATTAAAACCCAATAGAAAGGCAGAAAAACTTGGAGTTTGGGGGAAGTTTGACGTTGTCAGTTCTACTTGAATTCTAAAAGGCTGAGGGGTCAGAATCAAGGTTATTGCTGGACATGGAGCAGAAAGTGATTGGAAGAGGGCTGGGGGATTGCTTTTGAGGTACTGGTAATGTTCTATTCTTAGACCTGAGAAGTGGTTTCAGAGGTATATTAACCTTGTAGTAATTCATAGTACTTTACACATTGTGCATTTTTTATGCATTACATATGTATATATGTACATATATACATACATATGTGTATATCAGATTATATATTATAGTGGAAAACACAAAACTGTAAGACTGCTTGAGAAAATGTTGTCTAGGCAAGAGATAGAGTCTGATTTAAGGCAAAGACAGTGGGAAAGTAGGCAAAACAAGAGATGAGAGTCTAATGGAAACTGGTTTAATGGTCACTGAGACAGAATGGGAATTATCATACCCAAGAATTCAGATATATTGACAATGTCTACATCTCTAATCAATACAAGGACCAATAGTAGATAGGAGCCCATAGTGCAGGCAAATGGCAAGTCAACTTTAAGAAAATCTGTCAGACAACAGTTGAAACTCAACTGTGAAAGGATAAAGTTTCTAGGACTCCAGTCCTAGATATATTAGATAGGGTTCGGGGTACCTGGGTGGCTCAGTCAGTGAAGCATCAGAGTCTTGATTTCAGCTCAGGTCATGGTCTCACAATTTGTGAGTTTGAGCTTTGCATCAGGCTCTGGGCTGATGGTGCAGAGCCTGCTTGGGTTTCTCTGTCTCTCCACTCCCCTTCCCCCCTCTCAAAAAGAAGTAAATAAACTTAAGAAAGAAAGATTCGTTCTAAAGGCAGAACTGAGATACTGAGTTACTCTCCCATTAGACTTTAGGTTTACTAAAGGTGAAGATTATTGTTCCCCATATTGTTAACAAAGTGACGTGTGCCTAGAATAGAATAAGCAGGTAAAAAAATTAATAGGTCAATGAATAAATAGCTAGAAATAAGAAAAAACTCATTTACTTTAACTGGGGTTCAAGGAGATGGATTTGTCAAATCTAGTACAAAGGAAAATTTATATCAGATGAGGAGCAAAATTATCTGGAGCTGGCAATTCAGGATTGTGTTTATTTCCTTCTTTGTACAGGGATGATGTCAAAGGATAGTCTGAACTAAAACTGCAAGTACGTTTTCAGTAGTTCGACCTCTGTATGTAATTCGGCTGCAAGAACAGAGACAGACATAGAGAAAGGGCTTAAATTCCCGTATCACAAACCATACATGAATTGTGATTTGCATGGCATGTTAGATAAGATCATGTTAAAAAATTCAAGTTTAACCTTGATCTCCATTATTTATTAACAATGAGAAAATCATTAAACTTTTAAAACATTGACCTTGCTTCTGGCTAATATTAAAGAAAGTCATAGAATCATATTGAATAAAGTAGATTTTCAAAGGAGCCTGTCAAAAGTACGTATTACAGTAGTAAAAATGATAATTTCTCTAAGCAATTCAAATCTATAAAAAAGCAAGGAATTCTATACCTAAACTAAGTCTTTTGATTTTTTAAAGGTTTAAAAGCAAAATCAAATTGAAGCTTCCGCAGTACTAGGAGAGCCAGTTTTTATTCAAATACTTCAAAGCTATGACATTCTGATTTTTAAAAGTTAAACAATTGAGAAGACTTTGACTTTATTAAGTGTTATCTCCTCCACACATGAAAGGCAGGTTTTGAAAGGTCATTCAAATGCACAGCATCTACACAGATCTCCCTTTTTCAATACGTACTGATACTCTCTTAATATACAACAGTATTTCCAATAAATGGTACTTGATGATAAATGTGCTTTTACTCAAAGTATATGGGTTAAGAAAAAAGAAAAGTTCTATGGTAGAAAAGGAAACCCACTATTATTAAGGTAAGAAAAAAAATCCATTCGTTCTTCACAATCTAATTGCATATGATTGAGTTGGAGACAACTGCATTATGAAACTCTTACCTTATCATCTTCACTGGTTTCTTTCTACCTTATCATTTACTCTCTCTTACTCTAGTTACATAAGCCAGATAGTCAATTTTATTAATTATGCTCAGTAAAATTATTTACTATATTGGGAGTTAGTTATTTCAGTTATGATTTATTTAAAATTTGGAAGTTAAGTTAGAAGGTATTCTGGAATAGATACTAGATTATTTTTTTTAATAACCCATTGCATCTGAGTGTATCTGCTTGGTTTAAATGTGTGTCAGCTTCATAACCTTCTAGGAATAAATGTGTAATTACTGAACATATAATAACTATATTAAAACCTTCTCTGCAAAATCAACATCAAAAGATAAGTTGTGTTTCTATACATTTACAAACCTGACAAAAAATCCTACTTACAACAAAAATAATAAAACACTAAGATTAAAATTAACCAAGCAGGTTAAAGATCTGTACATCAAAAATTACAAGACATTTATGAAATAAATTGAATAAGTATAAAGATATCACATGTTCATGGATCAGAAGAATATTAAGATGTCCATACTATCCAAGCCATCTATAAATTAATTTTAATTCCTATCAAAATTCTAATGGCATTTTCCAAGTAAATGGAAAATAGCCTAAAATTCATATGGAAGTTCAAAAAAATTAAATAGCTAAAGTAATTCTGAGAAAGGCAGTAAAGCTAGAAGCATCACACTTCCTGATTTCTAACTTTACTACAAGTTATATAGTCTTCAAAAAAGTGTGGTACTGGCATAAAAACACATAGAGCAGAACAGAATTTAGAGTCCCAAAATAAATATAGTCAACCAATATTTGAATATCTGAGAATTCTCAATGAGGAAAGGATAGTATTTTCAACAAGTTGTTTAGAAAACTAGATATTCACATGCAAAAGAATTAAATTGGGCCATTATTTTACACACTTAGAAAAATGAACTCAAGTGAATTACTTAAATGTAAGACACGACCCTGTAAAAACTACTAAAAGAAAGCATAAAGAAAGCTCTCTGACATCTGTCATAGCAATGAGTTTCTGAAAAAACACTAAATGTGTAAACACCAAAAGCAAAAATCAATAAATGAGACTACTTTAAACTAAAAAGTTTCTGCACAAAGAAAAGAAACAAAATGAGAAGTCAACCTACAGAATAGTAGAAAAATATTTGCAAAAAAAAAAAAAAAGAAAAAAGAAAAAAAAAGCCCAACCAACCAATCCCCCCAAACAATCCAATTAAAAAATGGGCAGAAGACATTTTTTTCCAAAAAAGGTACCCAAATGGCTAACAGATACATGAAACAATGCTCAACATCAGTAATTACCAGACAAATGCAAATTAAGACCTTAATGCAGTATCACCTCACATCTGTTAGAATGGCTATTATCAAAAAGATAGGACACAAGTACTAGCAAGACTGTGTAGAAAAGGGAACACTTGTGCACCATTGGTGGGAATGGAAATTGATACAGCTACTATGGAAAACAGTATGGAGGTTCCTCAAAAAATTAAAAGTAGAACTAGGATATGATCTGCTAAGTATATATTTGAAGGGCATGGAATTACTTTCTCAGAGATAATTGTATCCTCATGTTTATTGCAGCTTTTTTGCGACAGCCAAGACATGGAAACAATTTATTCATCTGCTAATGGACACTTTAAAAAGGTATATACACACAATGGAATATCATATAGTCATAAAAAGTAGGAGATCTTGCCCTTTATGACAATATGAATGGAACTTGAGGGGATCTGGCCAAGTGAAATAAATCAAAGACAAATATTGTAAGATCTCAATATGGAATGCAAAAGAGCCAAAGTCCTAGAAAGAGAGAACAAAATGGAGATTGCTAAGTGTAGGAGAGGTGGGAGAAATAGAAAAATCTTACAATGTCCACACTTCTGGCTATAAGATGAAGAAGTTCTGGGGATCTAAGTTGCAGCATGGAGACCACAATCAATAGTACTGGATTATAAACTTGAAAGTTGATAAGAAAGTAGATCTTAAGTGTTATTACCACTACCAACAAAACAATAATAATTAAGTGAGGGGAAGGAGATGTGAATTAATCTTATTGTGGGAATCTTTTTGTAATATATACATATATCAAATCATCAAAGACTCCTTCAACTTACATATAGGTCATTAATAGGTCAATAAGGCTTGGAAAAAACTGTCAAATATCACTTCTTTGTAAAATCATGTACAAACATGTCTGTATTTATAGTATCTGGCCATATGTCTTATACTTTGGCTTTCAGATTTATTTGTTAGTTCCTAATGGTTCAAAATAACCATGCTTTAAAATAATCTGTTTTATCAAAGTCACTTATGCTTGTGGAAAGCCAAGTAATGTAGATGAACCTATGATGAAAAGTTTCTTGACACCTCTCCTGCAGATTCCAGATTCTTCAGTTTCCCCTTTTCTATTTTTATTTATTTTTTAATAGTTTATTGTCAAATTGGTTTCCAGGATCAGCAAGGCCTCAGTTATGAAAGCATCAGAATAAAAACACATACTTCCTACAAGGCCAGTGGCTAGATTCTTAATCACTTTGCCATCCTTCCTTAATACTTTCTCTGGTCAGTGGCTCTCAAACTTCTACTTTTCTTTCGACAGTGGACCCATTTCTCCAAATGAAATCTTGAGGTTGCCCATTTGTTAAAGAATGATGGTCTGGGCGAGGGCCGTGGGGAGGAGGGCACGATCTGAAGCCCTCGGCACTCAGCATCCACTCATTTCAGAAGCAGCCTGAGAGGCCGAGAAGCACTGGGTGTTATACAGTTTCCCTTTTTAGTTCTACAATTAGTATGGCAACTCTAGTTAAATCATGTACAACTCCATTTGAGGCAACATCTATTGATTCTTCTATATGGAAAGATAACTTTCTTTCCTACAATACTATTTTCTCTTTTCTCACTTTTCTAATGTTTGGCAATACTTTACAATTTTTAAATGGTGGTTGTTAGGCTTTCATTTTTCATAACATAACATTTTTGACATTATCTTTTAACACACTATTTTGTGCAATATGCATATTAAAGACTTTGCTTTTCTTCAATTCCTCTCTGGACCTCAACCTTTCCCATCATCTCCCTAATCACATCATTGGCCAGCTAATTAAATCATCAGCATTGTAGGTGGTTGCATTCAATACTGTGACTTGAAATAGTACCCCCAGCTTTCTTGATAGGTCAGCTAAAAAGTTGATAATGTTGAAGAGTATTTATGTTGCTACAACTAGGATGTGAAGATCTATAGATATTGTTCAATGAAGGCCAGGAGATTAAATTCTTTCTTTAGGATGTTATAACCTGTAAGATACTAAAGGATGTTTTAGCATTAAGGTCAAATGAATTATTTTTTAAAGACACTATTGATTAAAGTCATCTTAGTTTATAATATATTTTGATCATTCATTTTTGAGCAATTTTCATAGTTTCAAATTTTCTTTTTTAATGTGTCATTTTTATTTTACCCCTAATTTTTAAAAAAACCTTTTGTGTCTTCTCCTCTATGGTTGAATTCACTTTTTCCCCCTGGAAATCTCCTTTTTCCCCTCCCTCTTTTTTAACAACAACGTTTATTAGCTGTTTTCCTCTTTTTCACAAATGGAATGTATAATGTCTAGGACTCATTTAAGAAAATATAATGAGGGTGTTGTCAAAACACACATATTTAATCAACAACTTCAAAAAAAGCAAAGGGAAGCTAAACAGTATTATTAATATAAAGGCCAGAGAGGTTGATTTCGGAAATCATATCTACCTTGAACCAAAATTTCTTAAAATTATTCACCATTATGATCTGTACAACTCTAACCCAGAGAAGCTACAAGTGGTGAAGTTGTGCAGTCTGGGGTAAAACACACACATGAGGCTTTGCTTGTTTGTCTGTTAGTGAAAAAAGAAGTGGAAGGAGAGGCAGAGGACCAAATCCAAGCTCAATGACAATAGCAACAGTAACAAAAAGAACCTGAAACAAAACCAGAAACCATTTGAAAACTTTTGTAGAAAAGAGAATATGATTATACTTTTGTGTATAATCTAATTTCCCTAAAGGTTTCCTTCCACAACCACCATACCCCTGTTTTCAGTTCACATGATTAAGGAAGATAAAATATAATTGATAAATATTTAATTTAAAAATCAGGGGCACCTGGGTGGCTCAGTGGGTGGCTCAGTGGGTTGAGCATCTGGCTTCGGCTCAGGTCATGATCTCATGGTTTGTGGGTTTGAGCCCCGCGTCAGGCTCTGTGCTGACAGCTAGCTCAGAGCCTGGAGCCTGCCTCAGATTCTGTGTCTCCCTCTCTCTCTGACCTGACCCTCCCCTGCTCATGCTGTCTCTCAAAAAATAAATTAAAAACATTAAAAAAAACCCAACCAAACAAAAAGAGTAGGTTGCAAAAGAAAAAAAAACATTTTAAATATATATATATGTATATATATATAATCTATATATAAATATAGATTTGTATGTGTGTACAACTATGTAGTGAAAATAATTCCCATAGTTTATGTTTAAAAACATTTTAAGGGGTGCCTGGGTGGCTCAGTCGGTTGAACGTCCGACTTCAGCTCAGGTCATGATCCTACAGTTCGTGGGTTTGAGCTGTCAGCACAGAGCCTGGGGCCTGCTTCAGATTCTGTGTCTCCTTCTCTCGCTGAGCCTCCCCTGCTTATGATCTGTCTCTCTCTGTCTCTCAAAAATAAATAAATGTTAATTAAAAAAACATTTTAAGTCTATATTATATATATGTATATATTTGTATGTGTGTATGTGCGTGTGTGTACAACTATGTAGTGAAAATAATTTCCATAGTTACAATTTTAAAGTTTATAATTTATCATAACAAAATAGCCAGTTACTGTAAGTAAAATGTTCATTGACATCTGATCTTTAAAGAATACATTTAAAGTTTTACCCTTTAGAGTACAAACAACTAGGGGAATTTTGGGTTTCTTTTTGGTCTTCTGCTGTGGAGGAGCAGCAGTTTTCCTCTGTGTTAGTACCAAAAACGTCAACTCAGCTACTTCATAACTACTTCAGGCAATTACTTAATATAACCAACATCTAAATAGTAACTTACTAAACCCAACCTTCTTAGTTCTGAAGCAATCATGATAGCTTTCATTTCTTAGTCTTTCCTTAGGGCTTCTGGTTGTTGTGTTCTGATACTCATGAACTATCGTAAGATGTTCTGTTGGCAAATACCTCATTTATGTACCTAAGCAACGAATTCTAAGAAGTATTATTAAACTACTAGATTGGATATTATCACATATTCAATATGAGTGATCCAGGTAATATTATCATTAGTAGTTATCCAAGAAAATCAGCAACAATTCCTACTCCTCCCGTTGTTACTCTTTAGGGGCAATACCACATACTGGGGCTGGAGCTATGGAAGAATTATAAATAGCTGGGATTTCCCATAACTAAAGACACACTTTGAACAAATTTTACTCACTAATCCATTTTATAAGCCATTTACAAATAGAAAAAGCTTAAAGAATTGAGGTTTGCCTTTTTATTCTATCACTGTCCATCCTCCATTAGAAGTTGATAATAAAGACAGAACAACAGAATGGAGAAAAGCAAAAGCTAGAAAGTCCAATGTAATCTAATCTCTTAACTATAGGAATCCTAGTAGAGGAAAATTTTGTCTTGGAGGTTGAAGGATATAAATATACTTATCAGTCAAAATGATTCTATTAATTTTCTTTTTCTACTCGTTTCCATTTTTAGAGTGCATAAACTGACATGAACTGCTTATGAATAGAATAATGTAGCTTTGGATTTCTAAGTGAATGATATCTTTAAATACTGACTATCCTATTTACAGTAGTTTAGATAAAAATCTCACTATCCCTATCACTCGTTGTGTTCCTTCTGAAGAAATAGCTTTTGATTTCTGGAAGGAATCCAAGTCTTTGACTTAAAAGAAAATTTACCAGGTCTTTAGTAACCTGATTTTACCCTCCTCTTTTCAGATAGTAATGTTTAGCATCAAGCTTAAAAACAAAACAACCAAAAAACCCCCACAAAACCCCAACTATAGTGTTTGTTGATTTCCAAAGTGTAAATACTCCCATCGTGGCCAAAAAATCAAGGTACCAATGTAACATCAATGAATGCACAATTTAGAAGAGATGCATGCAACAACTCTCAGACAGAACAGCACTGGATCATTCCTTATAGGTACACAGTCCTTGTCTAAATAATATTTATAGGAGATCTGTTGTGTCTTGTTTTGTTTTTCCTAGAACAAAATAGTACAGCTAGTTTTAGAAGAGCCAGACACATTATATCCTAAAGGTACTCCTAAATTAAGTTGATATGACTTCCTTTATACTGTGGCTAGTCTCCAGCAATTATGAATGAGAGACGGCAATCCATGTATCAGGTATCTACACAGAAAATAACACACTCGTGGAAGACTTGAAAGCTATATTTTTGTTTTTAACCTTCATGGACATATATGAAAACTATGTCCAGGTGGAGTCAAATGGCTTATTCAGGGTTAAGATTTTAGGGCTAAATTTTTTTTAAAAAGTTGGGGAGTTTGGTATTTTTACAACAAACTTCCTAAACTTTAAGTGATATGCAAATATTTATATATTTGTATACCTTTGTATACATCTATTCATTTTTATACATTTGGTTTCAGGCATAGGAATAACCTTAGCAACCCCCAAAGACTATAAAGATGGGATCAGAAACCATAATCTCATAGAAGTTTCAATACTGTTGTGTTGTTCTTGCAGGATTGGGGAAAGAGGGTGAAGAATTTGCAGACAAACATCTGCATTAATTTCTCCATAGACCTGTCTGTGTTTAGTTGTATGGAAGGAAATGAGGCAGTTTAGGAGATTCATTGATTCATTTATCTACATCTTTTAGATGAGGAAATCTTAAATCTCATAGCCTTAACTATTGGTAAATTGACATTTGATGCTAATCTTCGATTATTCATAAACATTTTTGCTTACTTTTTATCTCATTGATAATATTTACAGTAACTTTAAGTAAAATATTACAGTAAGGGGTTAAAGAGAGAATATCAGATTGGCAGCCAGGGTGGCCTGATATGCAAAATACTAAGGAGATGGTTACTGGAACACAAAGTTTATAGGTGCAAGATAGACAAGTGGCCAACAAGAGTACTGCTCAATCTATGTGATCTAATGAAATCATGTATGCATAACCAGGAGGCTGGAGTCAGCTGCACTGATAAAAAGTCAAGATCCCTTGATCAGAGTTATCAGAACTGAGTTCATGCTCAGATCTAGGACCTACCAACTGAAGGAAAAGCAGAATCCCCTTGAAGAAAGATGTTCTAATTTCATAGAATGGGTATATGGTAATTTACTTGGTCCCCCTCCAAAGGTACCTGTAGCCATTTCCTTAGATAACATCAAGGAAAGAGAAATATCTACACAATTAGAGAACTGTTGACATTGATACCTGGAGACGGAAACAGCACATCATAACCCTCTTGTTAGATTTGTTGGAACACATGACCAGATACAGGCAAGGCAATTAAGAGAGCCTACCCCAGTTCCAGGTCACAGTTTCCAGACTCATCTGGTGATGATTTCTCTGGTCACTGAAATGTTTACTTAGATAGAACTCCCACATTGGTTCCTTGGCCTCTGGAGTAAAAGCTATCATGATGGGGAAAGTCACGTTAGGAGGATTTGAAGAGACAAGTACCACTTTTAAAGACGTAAAAGGATGAAATGTGGTAGTTCACATATTTCCATTTAATCAGCCATCTGGTTTTTACACAAACCAGACAGAACTTGATGAATTGTAGTAGACTACTGGACACCTAAATAAGTATTTGTCCTACTGTTTCTGGGGCATCAGATGCTCCATCTCTGATGGAGCAATGAATACAGCTTCATGTACCTGGTATGCAACCATTGTGTTCTCTTCCACATCCATTATAAAAAAGGATCAAAACAGTTTGCATTTATGTTAGACCACAATCATGGCCTTGTTTCAAGGGCATATTAACTCTTCTTCTGTCATAATATAGTCTGAAGAGGTCTGGATTACTTGGACATGTTGGTCCACTTATGATCATGTTAGACCAATTGAGAAATAAGTGGCAAGAATGTCAGAGGCCTTGGTAAAACACAAATACTCCAGAGAATGGAAAATGGATCCTGTGAATATTTTGAAGTCTGCCACATCAGCAAAGTTTTCAGAAGTTCATTGGTCTGGGGCATTTCAGGGTATCCCCTCCAAAAATCAAGGACAAATTATTGCATTTCATAATTTCTGCCACAAAGAAGGAAACATAATGCCTGGTAAGCCTCTTTGAACTCTAGAGGCAGCAAATTCTATGCTTATGAATACTATTTCCCATAGTGGGTTCCAGAGAAGGTAAGAGCTCATTAGCAGATCCAATTGACCTGACATAATAGATATTTGTGGTTAGAAAAGAGGTTTCTGGGTTTTAGGACAAGCTTGTATGGGATATTCACCACATAGCTCAGGTTTTGGAACAATATCATACCATCTGCCTCAAAGAACTATATACAACTCAAAATGTGACTGTTGATGTGCTTGGGGCTGTGAGAAACAAGTCATAGTCTCTGGGACATCAAATCACCAGGTGGCCCAAACTGCCTGCCCATCACAAGCTGGTTTCCATCACAAACCATAAGGTTGGATATACCCAGAAGCTCTGAGAATAGTCATCAGTGGGATCAGAAGACACAAGTAAACACAACTAAGTTGGACAAGTGTCCCAAACCACCATGTTAGTATCTACTATTGTGCTAGAACCTCTCATTCAGCTCACATGTATGGGCACATGGGGGTCTCTTATGATTAAATGACAGAATTGGTAATCAAGGAGAATAAGTACTTATAACTTACAAAGTTCTCAGTAAATATATTGACACTGGAAAAAAAAAGAAGTGGTAAGAGTATAAGTTTCATCCATTGACCCATAACACCAGTGTGTGGATGCACACTGAAAATGGACTGCTGATTTGGACCCATGCAGCGATGGGCCTGAAAGTCAATGATGAAGGGAAATCCCTGCAATGGCAGAGATTCAGGCAGTGTGCCAAATTATCTACTTTATGCAAAAGTAAGTAGCCTCTACCTGGAAGTAGGACTGCACAAAGACTTTGGAAATGGCAAGTGGCTCAGTTGGTCAGGACACTGGAAGGAGAAAGGCTGGGAGATTGGGAGAAAAAAGACTGGAGAAGATGTATTTTGGTGTTAACACCGAAAACAAAAACACACCTAAACACACAGACTCAGCCATTTGATGTCAGCCATTATAAGGCATCGAGTACCAGTAGCCATGCCTCATGAATGGTAGCTTATGTGGACCAAACATCTTACAATTACATCTCCAAATGGTGATTGAGCTACTGACATTTTGAATGTACAACCTGCTATTGAAAGAAGCCAATGTTAAGCCATAATACAGGAAATTCCTCAAAAAATCCCACAAAACTATATTGAAACAAATGTTTTCACTAGACACTTTGTACCATTGAAGTACCATTCTTGACTGGATGAATACATTTTTCAGGAATGGGTTTGCCTTTTCTGTCCACAAGTCTTTGAGTATCTCTACTATCAGAGTGCTTGCATACTATTTGTTCATAACATGGTAGAATACAAAATAATCTCTGACCCAGGAACTGAAAATGAGCATGAGATAATAGGATCCAAATGTCCTATCATATAATCCACCATGCCAAAATTATCTGTTATAGAATGACCTTTTGAAATTGGAGCTGAGAGACCAGCTTGGAGAAGATAATCTGCATAAATGGGAGGGAATATTACTCCCAGGAACCCACTGTAGAGTTTTTACTTTTGGTCCTTGCAACTTCAAGCATTGTAAATGTAGTTTTCACCAAAAAACTCTTCAACTAGGAAGCACAGTTAAGAGTCCCATTAAACTTTGAGCTAGGACTGCTACCTGGTCATTTCATGTCCTTGTGGTAAGAGCCAAATAGGTAATCAGAGGAATCAGCACATCAGCTAGAAAAAATGACCCTGATGGACCAAAAGATCTGTTAGGCAAGGCAATCAGCAAAGAGTATATTTGGGACCCAGATTAACTTTGGCATTCCATTTTTCCCCCCTTGTCCAATTCTGATAGCGAATGAACAAGTTAGGGGACTGCAGCCTGAAAAGAACATGGTGACCAGATTCAGAGACCTATCAGAAATGAGGGTCTGGGTCAGCCTCCCAGATGTACAGAGACATTAACAAAGGGTGATTAACATATAGAACAGTAGTAGAGAAGAGAATCAATGATTATCAGTTGAAGCCTCAGGAATAACTACATTGGTAGAGGCTATTCCCCATCTTAAAGAGCCTTCCTCTTATAAATTTCTCTAAGAAAGTAAGCAACTGGAATTGTTGAGGTGTTCTTAGATGGGGTGGATTTAGAATAGGAACCAAGTAGATCTGAGAAGTACAGGGTTGAATTCCAGCGCATGCTTTGATAAGACACTTGCATCCACATTCAGGGGCCAAGACACTCCTTCCCACAGCTGCGGAGCGTGCTGACTCCTTAGAACCCACATCTGGATCCAGTTCTAGGTGTAGTCCTTGGCTAGGAGCAGTTACCTTAAGATTTTGCCTTCCTTTTGATGCCAGTCATCACAGAAGGACTGGTTGATAAAGACCCCACCTCTTTGTTTTGATTTGGGAAAACTCTGAAGGGTCATCTCCATTCCTGAGCCTCTGTAGTAGTGACTCAGGCATCTCTTGCCAATGCATAGCCACTCCTCACACTGCCCAACTCTCTTCACTCATTCTCTTACACCTGTTCCCAAGAGCACTTTCCAATAAATTTCCATCTCAGAATATATTCTTGGGGGAACCTGACATAAGGCAGTGCCCTTTTATTTTTTTGTAATATTTCCATTTTCCTAATTTATCTTCAACTCTATTCCTGTGGAGCTAGCTGATCTAGTTGTGCTTGTCCCATAAACTTTTCATTTTAAATTGTCTGCTTTCTGGCTTCTTTCATCTCTCTTCCTTTCCTTTACTCTATAATGGCCCCAACATACCTGGACTTTCAAGTTGACATCTCAATGATGTAGGGGCAAAGTTGAGACCTTTGCTAAAAGCAGCTTTTTATTAAAGCCTTGTGATATTTCACCAGGTTAGAATACCATTACAGGGAAGTGTTGCATTGATTTATACACTCTAGGGAAAGTACTTGGAAGAAAGTCCTACCTGAAGGGAAGGCTTCAGCATGAACCAATAAGATAAAAATGCCACTATCTGAAACTCTCTTTTCATTTTTTTTCAATCTTTTTTCATAATTTTTTTAACCTTCCATGCACAGCAGGTCCAATATTCAATGGTCTATTCTAGAAACTTTATTTCTCCCCCCACCATCCAAGCATCAGTGGACTTTAGAAATTCAATGTAGTAATGTATACAAGCATCCACTAACTTCAATTTGCATTTTCTTTACCCTTTTAGGTTGCTTTCTCAGCACAGAAAATACTGCTATTTGATTTTAGTTTATCTGTTCTGTTGTTTGATTTAATCAATTAGAATAGGTGAAGAATATTGAAGGTTAAACTGGTTTGGCAAAAATACCAAAGAGAAGCTGGCAAAGTTAGAAATATACATAAAATACAATAATGATTCCTTTAAAGATTGGCACCAAAGGACGGTAAATAACTTTAGAGCTTTTTGAACTTTATTTTCTGCTATGTTGCCGTACAGTGTCATACTCTGTCCCCAACAGAGTTGATTTGAGATGGAGGAATCCTGTGTTTCAAAGGCAGCTTTGTTCTTCCAGCAGCTCTGCCTCTCACAGAATGAAATGAGAAATCTTTGTTTCTGCATCATGGATGTGCTATTGTTCTTTTTGTCATAGATACGTGATGTGATGCTACAATGATACATTTCTAACCACCTTGGTGTTCTTGGTTGAGCAAGTAATTTAGCTTCTCTGCACCTCTGTTTTCTTATCTACGTAATGAAGAATCCAGGCTAGGTTCCTAAGTTATCACCTCAAGCTCACACATGTACACAGGACATAGAAGACATACAAAGTGCTTTCTTCAGTGCTGGGAACTTAATAACTAGTCAACAAATGCTAACTTTTATATTATTATTGCATGAATGGAAGCTTTCACAAAGCAGCTATAATAGAAATTATCAACCAAAGGTGGATTTGAACAATTATGACACCATCAAAAGAGAAACTGAAAATTCTGATTAATAGATGCTTCTTATCACGTGAACTTTAAACTTTCAAATTTTATAAAGTAGATTTGAAAATATAATGTAGGAGATTAGATATCCGTATGTAAGTGTCTAATTGAAATGCCCAAATATATAATTCCTATGTTTCAGTAAGTTCATGCAAGAGAGTTGTGGGAGCCTTTGGGTCTGAAGTATAATGTGATCCAGTAAGTCTTTCAACAAAAGTTTTCTTAAGGATGCCTATGTCATATAAAATACCTAACGTTCACAGAACACAGGTTCAGAATAAAACTGAATTTAAACTAAATAAATAGCTTCTTTTGGCTTTTACTTATTGATTTTTTAATGTATATTTTTGAGAGAGAGAGAACGAAAGAGAAATAGAGAGAGAGAGAGAGAAAGACAGAGACAGAGACAGAGACATAGCGCATGAGCGAGGCTAGCATACGCAGGGAAGAGACACAATCTGAAGCAGGCCCCAGGCTCTGAGCTGTTACCACAGAGCCCTACAGGGCCTGGAACTCATGAACCATGAGATCATGACCTGAACCAAAGTCATACATTTAACCGACTCAGCCACCCAGGTGCACCTCTTTGTTTTTCACTTATCAACCTACTCCTACCATAGACTCTCCAGGAACGTGCACACAGAGGATATCGAATTAATTGACTGCCAGATCATTCATTCTATAATCTATAACCCACGCTGCTGATGCTCTAGTATCAACCAGGGAAGTGATTGATTAACCCAGATGGGCCTTTTGAAAGTCCCTGGTAGGCCAACAATTTCCACACTTTTTCAATGAGGAAGTAGAAATCAATTTCAGAGAAAGAAACACTTGGAAAACACACTCTCTCTCAGAGACAGAGTGAGAGAGAGAGAGAGAGTGAGAGACAGAGTGAGTGAGAGACAGACAGAGAGACAGAGAGAGAGAGAGACAGAGAGAGAGACAGAGAGAGAGAGAGACAGAGAGAGAGAGAGACAGAGAGAGAGAGAGACAGAGAGAGAGAGACACAGAGAGACACAGAGAGAGAGACACACACAGAGAGAGACACACAGAGAGAGAGACACAGAGAGAGAGAGAGACACAGAGAGAGAGAGACACAGAGAGAGAGAGACACACAGAGAGAGAGACACACAGAGAGAGAGACACAGAGAGAGACACAGAGAGAGACACAGAGAGAGACACAGAGAGAGACACAGAGAGAGAATATGTTTGTACCATTTTTTCCTTCTTACTCTCAAGTAAATGCAGGCTTTCCTAATAAAAGATCTTGGAAAATCTCATGACCCACAAGGGGATGTAAAGAAAAAAAAGCTAATTTCTTTGATATCCAGAATGTGTAGTTTTTATGACTGCATATTCTAAGTTCATAGTTTGAGTTACACTTTAAAAATATGTGATGGGGGCACCTGGGTAGCTCAGTCAGTTAAGCGTCTGACACTTGATTTCAGCTGTCAGGAACTCATGGTTTGTGGGTTCAAGTCCTGTATGGGACTCTGCACTGGCATGTAGAGGCTGCTTGGGATTCTCTCTTTCTCCCTGCTTGCTCTCTTTCAAGATAAACAAAAAAAGCTCAGTTTTATTCTAGAGAAAGATTACCATAATCTTATTGCTGTACAACATTCACTATTCTTACCTAACATTTTGTCTTCTATGGACAACAGATAACAATTTGACAACTAGTCAAATGCTGTAAATCTTAGTATGCCAACAGTAATGCATGGAAGTGGTAAGATATTCGACACTTCTGTCATGCTGGACTGAGCAAACTTAGGCAGTTTACTTCACTCTAGACTTCTCTTTCCTTATCTTTATGATTAAATTTCTAGTATTAGTCCTCCTTCAGTGATTCAGTCACTCCATGAACATTTGCTGTTTTTGCTCACTATAGTAGTTATCTGTGGTTGCTGTGACAAATTACCACAAACTTAGTAACTTAAAACAACAGAAATTGATTCGCTCACAGTTCTGGAAGACTGAAGTTTGAAGCAGGTGGCGGCAGAATTGCTCCTCTCCAGAGGCTCTAGAGACTGTACTCTCAGCATCTTCTACCACTGGTGGCTGTCAGCATTTGTGGCTTTGACGGTAACCCTCCGTCTCTGCTTCCATCTTCATGCTACTTCCTCCTCTGTGCGCTGCGTGGGCTCCTCTTTCTCTAATAAAGACACTTGTTATTGGGCCTAGGGCCCACCTGTGTAATTCAGGATGCCCTCATCTCAAGATCCTTATCGTAATTACACATGCAAAGACCCTCTCAAGTTCATATTCACAGGTTCCAGAGGTTACAAGTCTTTTGGCGGGGTGCAGTCACCATTCAACCCACCAATATTTGCCAGGTACTAGGTTTGGATGCTGTGACTTTTTGCAGAGAAGCAGACTTGATCTTTAACCTTGTAGAAGGCAGGTTAGTTGTTGCAAGAACTTTGGAAATTAGAAAACACTGTGGAGCTGCCTGGGTGACTCAAATTGGTTAAGCGTCTGGCTCTTGATTTTGGTTCAGGTCATGATCTCATAGTTCATGAGACCAACTCTAACTTGGACTCTGGATTGATGGTGTGGATCCTGCTTTGGATTCTCCCTCTCTTTCTCTATCCCTCCCCTGCTTGTGTGCTCTTTCTTTGTCTCTCAAAATAGGTAAATAAACTAAAAAAAAAAACCCAAACCAATGCTGTAAGGTGGAAATTGTTATTATCCCTTTAAAATTATTATCTCCATTTCTCTTCCTTCTCTTTGCCTCAGTGTGCTAATAAGGGAAAAAGAACTAGACATCACATCAGTGCTACTCTTCATTTGTGACTAGAGCACACATTAAAGGAAGCTGATCAATAATGGGCAATTGCCTGGGAATAACTGAAGGCAGCATCAATCAGAAACACATGTTGATGAGTATGTTTTCCAAGTAGAATAAAAGTAATGGTACTTAATCTGGCATGATTGGACCTAAGGACAAATTTGTAAATGAATGAAGTTTGATTAAGAAGTTAACATCCTCCCAAAATGATGTCTCAATTACATTATTATTACAGATTTATATTTTTTCTGTGTCTTTAAATTTTTTGTTATAATACACTTCTCTTGCCTACCTGAAAAGTTCTAGAAAAGATAACAATGCCTTACAGATTAACTACTAACACTTGGGAGAAAATAGTTTTGTTCCATGATTTTCAAAATGTGGTCCACAGATCAGCAGGGATCAGTATCACATTTTGGCTTGTTAGAAATGAATAATCTCAGGCTCCACCCAGACCTACCAAAGGTGCATGTAGATTTTTAACAAGATTCCTAGTAAGTAATAGGTACATTACATTTTGAGAAGTTAATTATATCCTTTCCAACTAGTGCAACATGTTGAAACAAGGCATTTGAGAGAGTAGTTCTCAAAAGGGGGACTGCAGGCTTACGTTCATTTATGACAAGGGTCACTGGTGTGTGACAAAATAAGGAAAATAAGTTTATTAACTGAGCTTTGTGAAAGCAATTTTACCCAATTTAAAGAAATGCTTTTTACTTTCATATTAAGGATTTCCCACTATTTTTAAAATTTCTCTTATGAAACAATGACGTAAGATGGTCAGATTGAGTATGCACGTGTGTGTGTGTGTGTGTGTGTGTGTGTGTGTGTGTTTAATCCTGATATGCAAAATGTATTTAGCAAATAACCACAGTAGTTTTTACTTTAAAATTATAGATGAGCTGCTGAAGAGAAGCATGGAGTTAGAGGAGAAGGGAGGGGGTGGGGTAGAATATCAAAGAATTTTTTCTTACATTTTTTTTAACACTTTCTGTTCCCCTTCTCCTGGTCCCTTAGACTGTACCTCTTCAGAGAGACCCACACACAGGCCTGGCAAACTACCATAATGCCACTTGGATTGGGAATACTATTTGATAAGTTCTTCCTTATGCTAGAAATGGTTACAAAATACAGTTCATCCCATGAGCTACTGAAAAATGTCTTTGGAAGTAGTAGACCATGGTGTGGAAAGGATTCTTAAATTCTAGGATTTCCTCAGAGGAAAAATCTTGCATGTCCATATCCACCTAACACCCTTCTGGCTGCTTGAAAATTGAAGCCCCAGTTCTAACCTTACCCTTCGCTTCAGAGGTGGCTCCATTTCAGTTATCCCGCATCAATACTGACATTAAAAACTTTAGAATCTCACTTGAAAGTAATGTAACACTGTGTGTCAACTTCACTTAAATGAAAAATAAAACAAAATTGTAGTTTAAATGAATTAAGCATATGGCTATTCCCATATGCTTTTTTAAAATTTTTATTTAAATTCCAGTTAGTTAACATACAAGGTAACACCCGGTGTTCATCATAAGTGCACTCCTTCATACTTTTCATTAAAATTTTTTTAAGTGAAAACTATGCAAATGCATAACACTTCTTCAAAAGTATACTGTGAAAGGTATATTAAGGGGAGGTGAAAAGTTAGAAGGTCCTTGAAATTGAATACCATAACATTTGTGCGTTCTTTGAATAAACTAGTGACATTTAAGATTGTTAAATTAACATTTTTTTTTTCTGAAGCAACTCAGTGATTCTAAAGGCAAAGTCCCAAGCTATTTCCCTTTTTCCACAAATCCCATTGTTTCTAATGTAAATGTACACTATGCATTCATTAATTAAAGGTTACTCTAAAACAGATTCTTTTCTAATTTACCAAAGATCAGACCTTTTAATCATTAAGACAAGAATGTTATTTAGTAAATAAAAAATGCTTATGGATCAAGGAGCAAAAAAATTAAGTTTGGAAAATTATTCCTATACAGAGTTCTTACAAATAGTTAATGCTCTGTTTTTTAAAAAAAAAATAAAATTGCAAATAAAACACAAACACATGGGTAAACAAATATTTGATCTTTCCTAGCACTTGCATCTTATAATTAATAGTGATGGGATTTTAAATGTTAAGGAAATAACAATTTGCCATCAACAGGGATGGTAGAATTTTGTTTATTAGTTTAGTGTGATTCAATTTGTGAAAATGTGCTTCATTGATCTTTGCAAAAGAACTTTAATTGGAAATGAATATCACAATCTATTTGCCACACCAATAAGCCCAAGTTGCTGCAGTTCATTAAGTACTACACCTGCTATTTAACTTTCCATGGGGAGAAAAATCCCTGATTTAATACATTTAAGGGTGGCTAGGTGGGAGCTCAAAAAGCAGAGTTTGAGCTACTTTATTTCTCTACTCATGAAGTTGTTAAAATATGCTCATAATCCCTGCCTGAGATCAATATGACCTAACACTTGATCTGGATGTCCCTTTTTAAATATATAAATATAATTTTTTTAAGTGCAAGTATAATCTGTTTAAATAATAGTCTTTAAAAAATCTCACAAATAAATGAGGAAAACACACTTTCCAACAGCAGTGCACACAGGGGTTGCCAGATCACCCTGTACAAGCAATCTGTAGCTCAGTGGGGAGAGGACAGGAGGAGAGCACAGGGGAAAGAAGAGGCTTTTTGTATTAGTACACAAACCATAGGACAGATACTAAATAAACAGTATCGACAGCCGCCCTCAACAGGACAAATACCCTTCAACAAATAATCAAGAAACAGCAGTCAACAATAAGCAACAAAGCACACAATAAATTCCTTTAGATGAAAGAACTAAAAATAATGGACTGAGTGCCCAAGAAAGACTTCACGGCTTTTAGTAATTTGAAAAGTGAATTCTCACATCAGGCAGTAACTCGGATTTGTAGGGACTCTCCGTGCTTAAGTTTTAAACAAAACTAGAGCCATGGGCTTGGTCCCCACATGAATCAGTCAGTACTGTCTTGAAGCAGTTTGGACCCCAGGCTGTGGGTTCATGTTGGAATTATGAGCATAAATAAGGTTACTGTAGGGCATGACCTGTTATCAACCCGTTTTCCCCTGGAGAGGTAAGTTTCACTGTGTAATTTTAATTTTTACAAATAATGGGTAGCACTTTTCTGGTGGTGGATGAAGTGGAGGGTTAATATTTTAACCGTATTTTTATTGTATTTGAAACGTTCACTAAAATTTATTATTTAAATCTTTTAGACCCAAATGGTCCTCTATCTAAATATGTTCCAAATTTCTCTAAAAGTGTGGAAACTACGACAATGTAATTTATTTTTTGGAAATATACCTTGCTATCAATTTTTCTGTGATGTATTTTTTCCATAAGGTGAGGCTTTTCTGTATGTAAATTAGAAATGAGATTTTAGGTGTTCTCCATTCCAACTAATCAAGGCAATTTGTCTCTTTGAACACACAAATTAATCAATATATTTAACAAACATGGGTACCACTTTCTCATGACTTCGGGATGAGGAAGGGGGAGGCATGGAGGAGACACAGATAATTCGGATGAATTAATACTTGGGGTAGCTTTAAAAATGTGGCACCTCATTTTCACCTCAGAGCAGTGAAGTCAGAATTAGAGGAGAGAAGTCAGGGCATTTAAAAAAAATGCCCTAGGTGATTTTAATGTGCAGACAGGGGGGTTGAGAATCACTGGAGGAGTGTAAGAGACAAACTGAAAACACATAATTTCAAATCAATGTGGTAGCAGCATTGATAAAAGTATATATGAGACAGAAAAAACCCACAAGGTTATTTTTCTGATGAACTCAGGACAGCTGGGTTTGGAAGAGATGAACAGGAGGTTGTTAGCATTTGCTTTACACAACTCTGTATACATTCATTTATTTCAAAAGAACAGGTGTTACTTTTGAAACTTAAAAGCCAGAACCACATTAGGAAGTCTGAAATAGCAATAATGTATACACAAAGTATTACAGAAGTATAGGAAAAAAACCCAGATAATCCAGATTGGGGTATTGGGGTCATAGAAAGCTTTCTAAAGGAAACATATATCCTAAGGATATGGAATTATTTGAGTCCTTCACCTATTATTCAATTTGAAAACTATTTTTAACCTTTTGTCAATATTTACACAAATATAAAAAAGTAGCTCATTTGTAGCATTTATTTAATTTCCAATACTATTACCATTTATAAACAGCTATATTCCAATAAACAAAACCATGTCCCATATTTATTATTGGAATTTATATTAGTATTTCTGTACATTCAAAAAATGGTCTCAAATAATTAGGAAAAATGCTATAATTCATGACATTTACATTTTTTGGTGATACAGTGCTTTTAAGTGGATTAAAGCATTCAGGTAATAGATCAATTTAATCTACTGAAGGGCATAATCAGGGCCACCACCTTTGACTGGGTAGGTGTGAGCAGCCATACTTGGTATCTCTAGGTAGAACTGTGCCCAGAACTATGATTTGCAAATATTAATATCAACAGAAAATGCTTGCTTTATCCTCTACATAAAATCTGACTAATATCTTCAGTGGTCCAATGGTTAAGTATTCAATCATGGTTCATGCAAAATTTTTGGTAGAATAAATGATTCTCAGCTCAGATGGCCTTGGCTGACTATTTTAACCCTCACTGATCTAGAGGTCTCCTGCATACACACTGTGTCTACTATAAACCAGCACTAACGGGGTATTTTCAGCATCCATGTTTATTCCTATCTGTATTGGTATTAACTCCATGACTGGATTCCTTATAGCAGGAGCCATATTTCCAACATGCTAGGGTTTTAGGAAATATTTGGCTGGCTTGATTATAAAACTTGTGTAAGATGGGAAAATTCATGTTTATTTTTATACGAGACTGACCATTTTGTCTAGCTTGGCTGACACAGGGAAAGGAAAGAAAGCAACAGGACCCTTTTAAAGAGAAGTATAAGCTAATAAAATAAAATGAAATCTCCTTTTCTGTGATTGTATCCATCACCCAGCCTTGGTGACCAGAGTCAACTTGTGTCACTACTTCCTACTCCCACCTAGTTTTCCATATATAATCCTCCATTAGTTTCTATTGTTATTCTTTTCTAATAGCTCCTTTGGCCTGAGTCATTTCCTTGATTTAGGAGTTTATTTCTTCCATTTGAACCATGCAGTGTTTCACTAGCTGATTCTCTGCCTTTTTTTCTCTTTGCCTGTTTCAATCTCCTGTCCTACACAATCCAGACCACATTAGTCTCTCTGAAACTCTGATTTCTCTCTCTCACTACTGTGTTGAAGCAGTTCCTCTGGTTTTCTTAGTTCATTAATGCAGAATCCAAATAATTTAGCCTCACATCAAGGAACCCCTCACAATCCAAACTCATCTGCATCGTTAAAATTTTTTCTCTACTTTGAAGGTTAACTGTGAGGAGGAGAGGAAGGAATCAGTCATCCAAACGGACTGTCATAGGTGGAATTGTTTCAAAATTATATTAGGTTTATGTCCAGTTAAGGGTTTCTAGCAACAGAGAGAGAGATTTAAGAAGAAACAATGTAAAAAGCAAGATTTTGACATAAGGAAAGTTGAAAAAGAGTGGCATCTTTTTAATTGCTCATAATTTATCTAGCTCCTCCCCTCACATTTACTTCTCCTTCAGATTAGGTTCTGAAAATACCTATGTCAGGAACTCTCTAAGAGAGTCCAGTGAGTCTATTCAGTGTACTTTGAAGACAATATCCCTGTTCTTGTGCACCCCACTTGCAGACTTTAAAACACTACCCTGCTACATTAGGTCTGGGCTAAATTCTGAGCTGCCATGGAGCCTGATAAATAGTTCACAAGTGCAGTTTCTGGGAGAGTCAATGAGATTATTTGAGGAGTGGGGTCAGGGAAGTGAATCAAATCTTCCATTATTGCTTAAGTTAAAAGTCTTGTTCTCTAACATTTGTTGTTTCCTGCTTCTGTGAGTAGAATAATGATTCCTCCAAGTTTGGCAGATCAATCATAATTGGCACAGAAGTACGTATTCCCAGGTGCCATGTTATTGCACGCATCAGATATTTCCAGATTTGTGGCGAGTAGTAGTAGCCTGTCAGATGCTGATAAATCCTAGGATCTGATAATGTCTTACAACCTAAATTCTTCTAAAAGAAATACATGCCTAGTAATTAAGAAATACACCCAAATTATATGAATCAATCACTATCCTCCCTCAAACACTTTCTAATTCTTTTTCTCTGACAGAACTCTGATTTTGTCCAGATGCTTAGAGGCTTTATGTTTCAGGGGAAATGAAGGTTGGAAATTTCGGGCCAATTGTGGTAATTCTATTTTCTTGACAGTGATTGGTTTAGACAAGGACATGTGATATAATTCTGACTAATGGTCTGTAAGGGGAAATCTGGGGAGAGTGGGAAAGTTTTCCTCAACTCTGAAAATGATACCCAGGCAGAAATTAGCCACTTTTTTTTTCCCCACTCCTGCACATAATGCCAGGAAACACAGTGATACTAGAAAAGCAAAGTCAATAGAATGAGGGAGACTGGGAATCTTGATATTGTGAAACTGATGAATTAACTAACTTTGTAACTTCATTACCTCTTGTTTTGTGAATTAATAAACCCCTTGTTTACAACACTTTTAAAAGTAACCACTGGGATAGTTGGGGTCCAAACATCTAAACTGTTCTAGAAATGTAGTAATATGGGTTTGAGCATCTTCAGTCCTAAGTGACTGACAGGCATCTCTCAAAAAGGAGAATGAGTCAAGAGCTGTGCTCCCTTCATTTGGGAGACCCATTATTCAGTTCACATTGGAGCGGTGATATTCCTGGACATGGAACATCTTTGATATTATAACATAGTTTGTTTTCAATGAAGCATGTGCTCAAATTACTTTTTATGTTAATGTCAATGACTTGTACTTTGTGGCAGGACAATGAAGTGTAAAGAACATTAGGGTGGAAGTCAGAACACTCGGATTGTTGTCCTTATGTTGAAATAGTCTCAGTGTGACATTGGTCAGAAAAAGGAACATTCTTGGTTTTCTCAACAGCTAAGTCAGAGGGCTACCCCTGCTAGTCTCTAAGGGCTCTAATTTTGTACAGTACAGACATACTTGCAATTTGCATCCGGTAATCATGAGTAGGATCTACAACTTGGGCTGTTTCTAACAAGGGATGTTCTTTTTAGATTTTCTACTCTTTTGTTGCATTATCTATCACACTTATCGAATTAAGTTTTGTTAATAATCTGATAATAAAAACTCTTTTATTAATTAATTTGGATTGCAGTGCTTCCTGTACAAGGTCTGGGAAAATCAGGCCTACTGAGCAATTGGTGAAATGCTAGATATAGCAGATAGTAAGCTTGAAGGTAAGAATAAGAGGAATGGTTAAGATGTGGGCAGGATATCAGCTGCTTTTCAAGTTATTGGATGAGAGTCAGCTATGAGAATTTATATCATGTAACACTAATATTATCATGTGACAAAATATCCAGTTGACCAACTAAAGAAAATTATTTTTATTCATTTATTTAAGATCGAGGGTCTAGAATTTGGGTTTCGATTTACACAAGTTAATGCAGGAAATATTTCCTTAAGTATTTTATTACTCAAATCTCAGAGCCTACAAAAGTAGGGGTGGGGAGAAGAGATTTCTTCACAGTGACTGCCTTCAACTTTCATTACTGGTCCTTGTTAAAAGAGCCCCATTGCAGTGCTAGCAGCAAATCAGGCAAGGGTAACAGCTTGTCATTGAATAGTAGCATGATAAGCAAGGGACTCTATCCCTAAATGAAAATTAGGATCCATAGTCAGGTACCTGATGATGAAGTTAAGAAAGTCCCTTGCTCAGCAGCCCGTGGATGAGCCAGAATGCCCTGCCACCTCAGTCAAACTGCTTTTTATGTTATCTCTGACACTGGCTGCCTTTGCTAATAGGATTACTGCTGTGTTGCATTTCTAGTGCACTGTTTTGTTTTATTGCAATTGTGCACAATAGGCTACCTACAGAGGCACTCATTAAGGCACTTGGGATTCATAAGCTGGAAAGGAAATCTTCTTAAAAGAAAAAAAGGTCAGAAGAGAACATGGTCACCAAGGTGACCAAGGCTAGTGTAATAAAGAAATTGGCTATACAGAAGACTACAAAATCAGTACAAGCACCTCTTTGTTATTAATGCTCTGTGAAAAAAGAAGCTAGTGAAGATAAATAACAAAATATTTCTGATCTTGATTCATTTATCATCATCATTGGATTAGAAGCCAGAGGTCCATACTGTCTTGAAAAATGCATTTCCATATTTAAGTCTGAACAGCCAAAACCAATAAGAGAAATATTTATGCATTATTTGATAAGAAAAAAAATATATATATATTCACCTCAAGCTAACCACATTATCTCCCTAGATGACCTGATATTCAGGATGAAATCATTCTTCTTTTACTCCTGTTTGGAGGGCAAAAGAGACTTTTTTAATTTTCTAAACTGAGGTTGTGACAACTGAACCACCAATAGGAAATAATAGTCTCTAAATCAGTTTAATGTATTTAATAATAAATACAATTATTCACAAATTCAACAGCAAGCTTGGTTTTCAGAAATGTTGAGAATAGGTGGTAAAATAGGGGTATAGGGCTGTATTCTTTGGTGTCTGCACAAAAGCTATTGAAGATGGCCGTACCCTTATCCTACCTCCTGACTGCTCCCACTGCTGCCTGCCCATTTATTGATGCTCCCACTCCACTTTTAAATCTTCCTTTATTGCTACTGAAAAACAGTGGGGAAAGATAGATGAATGTAGAAACTGTGACTGGAGGCAATGGGCTCAGGAGCCTCCATCCACACGATTTTCCTTTAGAATCCTCTCACAGTGTTCCAATCTTTTTTTTTTTTCTAATGTTTATTTATTTATTTTGAGAGGAGAGGAGGGGCAGCAGGAGAGGGTGAGAGAGAATCCCAAGTAGGCTCTCTACTGTCAGGGGGAAGCCAGTAGGGCTCCATCTCAGGAACTGAACCATGAGATCATGACCTGAGCCAAAATGAAGAGTTAGATGCTTAACCAACTGAGCCAGCCAAGTACCCTTCACCCCTTTTAAAATTACATTATGTTCAACCTCTTCACTATATATCAAGATAATATAGTAGCTACTTTCTTGCTTTATAATGACATTGTTTATTTCTCTTTCTGCATGCATGATGCTCTCATCATGACACCCTGCTGCTCCACTGTTAGTTTTCTAGATGTTTCAGGTCTTCTGTAATGTGAACTCAACCTAACACAACTATTATTTCCAAACATTTTCTAGATCACCCCAAGCTGTGCATCCTCTGGCTCAGTCAAATCTCTCTGGGTCTTCTGACCATTTCGTGTTCCTGACTTCATTATGCTATTCCACTGCAATGGAATTTCCCCTCTTCCCACTTCTGCTTATCCTAAAAGCAGCCATCCTTCCAAATTCAACAAGATATTCAAGAAGATAGGAATATATTGCTCAAGGTTTCACTAGTAAGTGTTAGAGCTTACATTAAAATCCAGAGAGACTCTCTAGTCTGGAGTCTGTACACCTGACTGTTAAATACATATTAAAACTAAAATTCAAAATGGAAATTTAGGACTTTAGTCATATTTTAGAATTTGGAGACAAATAAGTCAGCACTTACTATAAACTTAAAGCTTCCTAAAGCAATTTTAGAAATCCTATATAAATACATATAACTCAATATTAACAAAGCCATTCATAAATTCTTACATTATGTAACTATACATAAGTGGAACTAACTTAAGATGAAAAAATATTTAAATATGTAAAAAATATTACTTATGGAATAGTATTTATTGCATTATTAAATTTTTTTAATGTTTATGCATTTTTGAGAGAGAGAAAGAGAGAGAGAGAGAGAGAGAGAGAGAGAGAGAGAGAGAGAGAGAGAGAGAGAGAGAGATTGGGGAGGGGCAGAGAGACGGAACTCTAAGGCAGGCTCCAGGTTCCGAGCTGTCAGCACAGAGCAGTATTGATTGCATTCTTAAGGAAGTGTAATCCAAGGCAAAATAGTTAACATATTTATTTGCAGAAAGGAAAGAAAATAACTTGAGCAAGTATTTGCTAATATTCAATCTATCCATTTATTATAAAATGACAATGGAATACTAGTCATGGAATGTTAACCCACAGGAAAAGTTGTAATACATTAAAAGTTATCAGGCCTAGATAAAAATATAACAACTCTAGTAGACAAATCAATAGTGCCATCGTGGAACAGATTTAAAATTGTTAGTGCATTGGGGCGCCTGGGTGGCTCAGTCGGTTAAGCCTCCGGCTTCGGCTCAGGTCAGATCTCACGTTCGTGGGTTCGAGCCCCGTGTCAGGCTCTGTGCTGACAGCTAGCTCAGAGCGTGGAGCCTGCTTCCGGTTCTGTGTCTCCCTCTCTCTGCCCCTCCCCCTCTCATGCTCTGTCTCTCTCTGTATCAAAAATAAATAAAACATTAAAAAAAATAAATAAAATTGTTAGTGCATAAGCATATATTTAAATTAACAATAATCTCTTTAAATTACTTAAAAATCATTATAGTTAGCTTAATAAAGGCAGAGATCATTGCCTAATAATATAGAAAAGCAAAAAGAAAATTGAAAATAAATACAAGAAACAAATCTTAATGATTTATGAGGAAGGACTTAAAATTAAAAAAAAAAAAGAAAAAGAATGAAATGGGTGTGATGCCTGGGGTGGCTCAGTCAGTTGAGCACCCCACTCTTGGTTTCAGTTCAGGTCCTGATCTCATGGCTTTCAACATCTGTCTCCACATCTGTCTCTCTCTCTCTCTCTGCCCTTCTTCTACTCCTGCATGCTCTCTCTCTCTCTCTCTCTTTCTCTCTCCTACTCCTGCTCTTTCTCTCTCTCAAAATAAATAAATAAGCATAATAAAACCCCACATTAAATGGTATGTTGTCATTTCTTGGTCATTAGCCCAATATGGAATTCACATTTGATTGCTCATTTCAAGAATTTTATTTTGGAAATAAACAAAAAGGTCCTAGAAAAGAATCATGGATAGAGGAATCAGAGGGGAAAAAATCATGTGAAATGAGAAGAAAGAAAAAATACTTAATTTGGAGTTTTTTTTAAGTAGTAAATGTTTAGGGAAAATCATCAGGAATAATGAATAACTTTTCAAGAAAGCTAATGTTTATGGAACTCTTACATGCCAAAGCTATTCAATGCCTTATTTATGCTTTACAGCAAGGCTAAGATTGGCATAACATTTCTCAATTTTACTAAAACTAAAATGACATTTTAGAGGAATTTTACCAAATATATCTGAATAAATAAAATGTAATTGAATTCTAGGAATCCTTTGGCAGATGATAAAAGGAAGATCTAGGAGAAAGAAGCCATTAAAATTAAGTAACAAGTGATTTCAAATTCACAAAGGTTTTCTTTTTTTTCCCCCCAGGAATGCAGATACTACTATTAGTTGGTATAGCAAGTGTATATTGCACGATTCACAAATAGTGATGATAATTTTCTTGAAGATGACATTTATGTAGATATGTGATAGTTTCAACTTACTTAAAGTAAATATTTCATTTGACTTATCTGTTTTTTAATATATTTTGTTTAGTAAAAAACATTTTAACTACAGTTTAGTCATTTAAAATTACATAAGAAGATATTTTAGGTAGTTTTATATATGTATTTTCTTTGTCATGGCTTTTTTATACTAAAGATTTTTTTTTGCAAAAAAAAATAAAAAGAAAAGAAAAAAGAGTTGCTTCCATTTTCTACTTCACTTTGACAGCGATTAACCGTGACTTGAATGCTTTGTCAGCAGGATCAGTCCCAATAGAGACGAACTGAGGTAATTTGCCTGAAAGCAAGAAATGCAAAGACCATAAAGAAATAGGGTCCTAATTATATTCCACTGTAAAAGACCTTTTGGTTAGAATAACTGGATGATACTTCTGAAAAATAAGTATAAATCACTTATATTGTAAGGATAGATTGATGTTCAAGTCAAATAATAACCCAATGTCTTAGGCTTTCCATACATAAGGTGATAAAAGATCATTAGTGTGGATGATCAAATTTCTAGAAATCAAATCAAGGCAACTCACTAGGCTAGAACAAATGGAAGGGGGCCAGTATATAGATTTCTATCCATAGGAATTGAGACTTATTAGTTAGGATTAACCTAACTGGGAATGTCCTAGTCCTAGGCTAAACAAGTATGAAATGCAGAAACCTATGCTGAAGAATCAAAGGCAGGCCCAGGCACACCTTGAGGATACAACTAAATTTACCCAGGATGAAAATTATTTTCTCCATAGCCATTTGGATTCAAGTTATTAAAAGGAGTTTAATTTTTATCTCTGCATGAAACCAAAGTACACATTAGTACAGCGGGTGAATTTAGCAAGTGGTATTCAAGTGCATAAATAGAGAGAATACATTTTTAAAAATTACTAACATACCTGGGGAGGGCATTTCTTTTGTTTTTAATTTGGAAGCCTCTGACACAATTTTCAGTTTGAATTTGGGAGATTTATCATAACTGTTAGAAGATATGATTCACATCATTAAGCATTATCATTTTCATCATAAAGGAAATGATTCACACACTAAAACCTATGCAAAATATTTTTTCTTTGAATAATTGAACTTATTAGTATGGAAATACTTTTATTCTTAAAAGTTTACAATTCTTAATTTTTAAATGTACACCATCAGTATTAATCTTCCTTGTGATAATTTCTGTTTCATTCTTTTTAATTAAAAAAAAAAGAAGAGGTACGTGAGGGCAGTTTTTATGCTATCTATAAGTATACTACGTAGACTGAGAAGTGTAGTTGTGTATTTCAGAATGTCATTATTTCTTGGAGGACATCACATTTTGAACCTACCTAATTAAAGGGAAACTTTTAGAAAGTTTGAGAATGTATTCTAGATTGGTTATCCTGGTCTGATATTACATATCTTTTTTTCCAATTTAGGAACCTTAGGGAAGGAGGGTATTCAGAATCTCTTGGGGATTGTTTACTGTGGGTAAGATCCAAAAATATATAAGCTGAAGAAATGCTAGTTGGAAAAAGGTATTTCATTAGAGAATGAAATAAGTTTAGAATAAAATAAACTATATTCTTCATGGTCTGGGTATGAACAAAAATTGGTTGTATAATAGAGCATGCATTGATTAAATGGTTATCACACAGATTCATCAGCCATAAAATGTCCTGTCTACTTTCTCTTCTTGGATGCCAACTGCATGACTGACTCAGCAGAAAGTGATGATGAAAGCAGAGATTCTGATCTCATAAATGCAGTGAAGTAGAGGACCAGAGCACTATCTATCATGGATATGAACTAACTCTTAATGCTAGATCTGGGCGTCATCTTTTTATCCTCAATTTCACAAGTCAACGAGCCTGATTTCACTAAACCCTGTATGGAGAGAACTGACTACAGATCTAGAACTCAGAGACTAATATGGGCATAAGCATTGGTCTATAATACACCAAGCACTATACTTTCTGTGAGATTAAAATTAAGTCTGTATTAGAACAGTCACTAATGTTGGTTACATACTCAAGATCCAGCTAGATTAGTTTGAATCAGAAAAGCACCTTGTAAGATAGTAAGATCAGACATCAGCATTGCTGTGTGTCATTTGATAAACTCCCTTTAGGGAAGGGAGAGGCATAGGCAAGTATAAAGAGGCTGTTTACAGCCATATAAGGGTGGAATATATATCGCCAAACATCAGGCTTTCAGTGGAGTCCTTGTAACTATGTCCATGATTTGCTGTTGGCTCAAGTTGGGTATCAACCATAGTCACTGTTGACAAATGACAAGTGAGCAGTAGCAAATCTTGAGTTCAACGAGACAGGTGATCACAACTTGTCCCAGAGCTAGGCTCTCCCAGAAGTTTAGTTGTCATTTCACTTGGCACAATTTAACCTAATATCTATGAAAATTGGACTTTTTAATTTTCGCACACACTGATTTTTCAAGTTCGTGACTCAAATCCACTTCCAAAATGTAATTTTCTATTGGTGTTGATGCTTTCATTGAGATGCACTAATGTGAATGCATTTGATTGTAATGATTAGAAAGACAATCAATATTTTAATATACTAAGATTAAAAATAATTCTACCTCAAGTAGATGACCAGATGAAAAGTATTGCAGTCTCAGAAAGCCCATACCCAATTATAGTCTGATCAAGACATGCTGGCAAAAAATACCACTCTGAGAGAATTGATTCCTTTTAAAAAAGATTTAATCTTTTTGGATTCATTTAACTGAGAAACATCACTCCTTAAAATGTGAATATATGAAATACAATAATAAATCTGTGAACTGTCAGCATATATTTTATTTCATAATGCCATTCCTATAATGGGATACAGAAAGAAATCACTGATAAGGTCTTATAATAGAGAAAAGATAAAAGAAACAGAATGTGAAGAGTAATTTTTCCTTCCAGATACTTATAGTGCATATATAGATGGAGCTCAGTAATCATTCAAAGTCAACATTTTGATGAACACAATCAATATGAAGTGGTTTAGAAGGTAACAGCAGACCATACAAGGTGCTGACATTGCTAAATATGTGAGGAGGAAACACATGAAAACCTAAGATTTGTATTTTTGTGGGTGTAATTATGGGATTTGTGAAATCTTATACCAAAATGAATATGTGATTAAAAACATGCTTTAGAAAGGGCTTTATTTATTAATCACTAAGTTCATCTTTCTAGCCTTAATTCATAGCTAATTAAGTCTAAAATAATTAGAAAATACAATCTTTCAAGGCAGTTATAATTCAACTTAAGAGACAAAGGAGATGGGATTCAAGAAGGTGATCCATGATTAGCCTATTATGAGGAGCATTAATACTTTCACAGGTATATCAATCATTTTTAACGTTCTAAAGCATTCATCCAAGTAACATTAGAACTAGTCACCACTATTATTTAAGAAAATCACACTATTTAGTCCTTTTATAGTATTAAGTTTAATATGGATTTTGGAGAAAAAATTAAATAAGCACTTGTATAAACATTTTGAGATCTCTGGAGATTCTTTGATAAAGAATTATTTGGTAATGAACTTGGACTAGATTAGAAGTACCAACAGACTTTCCTATTTAAAGAAGGCCTCAGTCACATTCAACCTAATACATATTTGGCTGGATTTTAAAATTTCTGCTTCTATAGACCTCAACAGAGCATGATCCAAAGCCCTTGACGGAAGAAAACTCTTCACTCACTCCTTCTTCATGTGAATTAGTACCAGGCCCACCTCCAATGAAATATGCACTTAAAAAAAATTCAGCTTTACTGATATAACTGACAAATAAAATTTAAGTTAAAGTGTATATTGTAGTGATTTGATATACCCATACACTTTGAAGGGATTAACACTTCTATCATCTTATTTATTTATTTATTTATTTATTTATTTATTTATCTATCTTGGTGAAAGCATTTAAGTTCTACTTTTCCAGTAAATTTCCACTGTACAATATAGTGTTATCAACTGTGGCTGCTATGTTTTACATTAAATCCTCAGACCTTATTTATTTTAAACTGAAAGTTTATACCATTTTACCAACTGGTCCCTATTTCCATCACCCTCAAGCCCTAGCAACATTTTTTTCTGTGGATTCAACTTAAAAACTTATTTTATTTAATTTTTTAGATTTCACATATAAGTGATATCATGCAGTTATCTGTCTTTATCTATCTGGTTTATTTCACTTAGCATAATGCCATCAAGGGCCACCCACGTTGTTGCAAATGGCAGAACTTGCTTCCTTCCCACAGCTGAATAATATTACATTGTGGATGCATATGCACATATATCGTCTTTATTTATTTATTTATTTATTTATTTATTTATTTATTTATTTATTTTTGAAAGACAGAGAGAGACAGCATGAGCAAGGGAAGATCAGAGAGAGGGAGACACAGAACCGGAAGCAGGCTCCAGGCTCTGAGCTAGCTGTCAGCACAGAGCCCAACGTGGGGCTCGAACCCACGACCGTGAGATCATGACCTGAGCTGAAGCCAGACGCTTAACCGACTGAGCCACCCAGGTGCCCCCACGTATATCTTCTTTATCGGTTCATCTACTGACAGGCACTTAAGTTATCTATATATCTTGCCTATTATGAATAACGCTAATGAATATAGGAATGCAAGATCCTGGGTGTTCTTAGGTTTGTTTATTTGAGAGATACAGAGATAGCAGAAGTGGGGGAAGGGCAGAGAGAGGGAAAAAGAGAATCCCAAGCAGACTCCACGCTGTCAGCATGGAGACTGACATGGGGCTCAAACTCACAAAACTGTGAGATCATG
Source organism: Suricata suricatta (assembly GCF_006229205.1). Classification (NCBI taxonomy): domain Eukaryota; kingdom Metazoa; phylum Chordata; class Mammalia; order Carnivora; family Herpestidae; genus Suricata; species Suricata suricatta. The sequence continues at coordinate 21,794,784 of NC_043702.1, forward strand.
ATCTGAGCAGAAACCAAGAGTTGGACACTTAGGTGCCACCCAGGCACCCCCAAGATCCTGTTTTTACTTCCTTTGGATATATACCCAGAAGTAGAATTGCTGGATCACAAGGTAGTCCCATTTTTAATTTTATGAGGATTATCCATACTGTTTTCTATAGTATGGATAATTTACATTCCCACTAATAGTATGCAGGAGTTCCCTTTATTCCACATCCTCACCAACACCTATCTTGTCTTTTTGATAACAGATATTCTAACAGGTGTTAAGTGATATGTCACTGTGGTTTTGATTGGCATTTTCCTAATGATTAGTGATGTTAAGTACCTTCTCATGTATCTATTGGCCATTTGTATGTCTTTAGAAAAATGTCTAGTCAGTTCTTCTGCCCATTGTTTTTTAATTAGATTGTCTTGATTTTTTTTTGTTTTTTTGTTTTTTTGTCTTTTGCTAATGAGTTGTAGAAGTTCCTTATATATTTAGGATATTAGCCTGTTATCAGATATGTGATCTGCAAATATTTCTTCCATTCTGTAGGTTGCCTTTTCATTCTATTATGGTTTTCTTTGCTGTGCAGAAACTTTTAGTTTAATGTTGTCTCACTGTTTTTGTTGCCTTTGCCATTGAGGTCAAATAAAAAAAAAATCATTGCCAAGGATGATGTCAAGGAAATTACTCACTATGTTATCTTCTAGGAGTTTTATGGTTTCAGATCTTACATTCAAGTCTTCAATCCATTTTGAATTGGTTTTTATGAAAAGTGTAAGGGTCTAATTTCATTCTTTTGCATGTGGCTGTCCTGTTTTTCCAACACCATTTATTAAAGAGACTATTCTTTCCTTCTTGTATATTCTTGCATATTTGGTAATAGACTATTTGTCCATATATTGGTGGGTTTATCTCTGGGCTTTATATATGTTCCACTGATCTTGCATCTCTTTTTATGCTATATCATAGTGTTTTGACTAATATAGCTTTGTAGTATAGTTTGAAATCAGAAAATGTGAGATGCATTCAGCTTTGTTCTTTTTTCAAGATTGCTTTATTTGGAGTCTTTTGTTGTTCTATACTAATTTTATAATTATTTTCCATTTTCTGCAGAAAATGTCATTAAGCTTTTGATAGAGATTGAATTGGAACTATAGACTGTTTGGAGTAGTATTTTAACAATATTAACTCTTCCTGTCCAAGGGTATAAATTATCTTTCCATTTACTTGTGTCTTCTTCAATTTCTTTCATCAAAATTTTACAGGTTTCAGAAAACAGATCTTTCACCTCTTTGTTTAAATGTATTCCTAATATTCAATTCTTTTTTTAATGTAATTATAAATGGTATTCTTTTCTTAATTTCTCTAATAGCTCATTGTAAGTGGTTAGAAATGTATTGATTTTATATCCTAAAACTTTACTGAATTCATTTATTAGTTCTAACACTTTTTTGGTGAAGACATTGAGGTTTTCTACATGTTATTTCATGCCATATATAAAGATAGATACTTGTACTCCTTCTCCCCCCCCCCCCCCCAATTTGGATGCCTTTTATTTCTTCATCTTACCTAATTTCTCTGGCTAGAATCTTCAATACTATGTTAAATGAAGTGGTGAGGGTGGACACCCTTGTTTTGTTCCTGATCTTAGTGGAAAAGCTTTCAGCCCTCAACCATTATATATGATGTTAGCTGTGGGTTTGTCACACACTGCCTTCTTCATGTTTCAGTCTTGGTAGGCTGGTATTTTCAGGAATGTATCCATTTCCTCTAGGTTGTCCAATTTGTTGGTATACAATTATTCATAGTAGATTCATTTTTTGGTGCTTTTTAAAAATTTTTTAAAAACTCTATTTTGAGAGAGAGAGAGAGAGAGAGAGAGAGAGAGAGAGAGACAGTGGCAGAGACAGAGGGAGAGAGAGAGAGCATCACAAGCGGGATCCATGCTGAGAGCATGAGTTGGGGCTCAAATACACAAACCATGATATCATGGGCCTGACCTGAAATCAAGAGTTGGATGCTCAAGTAACTGAGACACCCACACACCCCTTCATAGTAGATTCTTATGATCTTTTGTATTTGCATGGTATCAGTTGTAATATCTCCTCTTTCATTTATAATTTTATTTATTTGATTTCTGTCTCTTTTGTTATACCTTGGTAAGTCTAGCTAGACATGTTTACAAACTCCTTCCAGGAAGACATGGTTATCTGTAGTATGCCAGAGGGAAAATACAGAGATGGCATTCTCAGCTTTCAAAATATGCAGACAGACCTTTTTGGGAGAAAAGCTGGGACACAAGGATTTCTTTCCTCCTCCTCTGTGCTGAGCCCTTGAGACATAGCCATGGCAAGTCCTGGCAAGACTAATGTTACAGTCTTATGGGTTACGTGGGCATAAGCCCTCTTGGCCAGAGCTGAGTGTTTTGGTTGCCCATCCCTCAGGTGAAAGTCTTAAAATTTGGGGTGCTAGATGTGGGGTTCAAACCTTTCAGCTATCAGGGAGAAGCTGGGAGATGGGAGTTACTTTTTGATTTTGTTGCTGTGCTAGTCATTATGGTTTATGGTAAGAATGCACTTCAGGCTTTCTTATCTGTTTCCATGTGGTTATTTGGTTATTAGCTTGATGTATAGGAATTGCTCAGCTAGGCCTTGGATTTTTTCAGAGGGAATTGTGTATTGATGTGCAGCTGTAGACTTGGTGTGTCTGGAAGGTAGTGGGTTCAGAAGCCTGATAAAGTCACTATTGTAGATTGAAATGCAATATGCTCTTTTTTTTTTAAGTAGACCAAAGCAAAATAATCAGACTGCTCCTGAGAGTATGTGGCTATGTGGTAAGTGTTGTGAGTTAAAGAAACGTAAAACAAAGGCACCACCTTCAAGGTGTGTATTACTTAATGCATACACAGTCTAGTAAGTAATTAGAATCAATAATTAACATCCCAGACCATATATTGGAGTGCTAGATGTGGTGTAGAGACTTCGTTGCTGTGGAAAAATCACTGGAGAAAGAAATCAAACTAAAGGCAAACTTCAGAGATAAGTTAATTAAACTGGGTTTTGAAGGACTGATAAAATTCATCAAAATAAAAGGGAGAAGAAAAAGCAATATGACATAAAACAATGAGGCCTTATTAGTAACATGGAAGGGCATTTCGGTGTTTGACACATGGGACAGAGATTTTAAGAGAACATTCACTACCAGATTTAACCCCCTGAAGAAAGGAGGTTACTATATGAAGTAATGGACATTCATTAATATCGCTGTGTACGTATGTATGGTGTTTATTGCTACATATTGTCTGTAGGTCTCCTTACTGATGAGTTCAAATCAATAAAATACATTTTGATATTAATCTTTGTTTTCATAACAAGATTGTAATGAATGCTTTTATTTAATTTATTTAATATATTTAATAAATTACAGATTTTATTGCTCCCTTTATGCATTCGTTTTTTGTTTATAATATTAATTTCTTACGTGTAATATTTTTAAAATTAAATTCAGAGTGCTATTGTACAAATAGGCAGCATTGGAATTATCACAAATGAAAAGAAATTGACTAAATATCTTTATTCTTAGTGCCACAGTGGTATATGAGTACTTAAAGCAATTTGCTCATTAAACAGAAACTACTGGAGCAACAAAAATCCTGCCAATATCAGCAGAAACTATTAGTTTGGAATATAACCTTTTCTCTCAATTTTGGCTAATGTGTCAAACATTTTTTTTAAAAGCTAATTTTACATGTTTTAAAGATGGTTAAGAATATTATCTGAGTTTATTCTGCTCCACAACTTAGTGCATCTTCCTTGGTTTATTCATCTGTAAAATGGATAGTGAAAGCACCAAACATAAAAGTTTTTGTGACAATTAAAGGAGCTAAAATATGTAATGTATTTAGAAATGACTGATGTATTTTAAAGGAGTGAAAATATATAAGTTGTTATAGAGTGGTAATTTGTGGAAGGCATATATTTACCACCCTATTAAGTGTTTGCTATTTTTTGTTGTTGCTATTATTATTAAGCCATAAATAAACAAGGAAAAAAGAGTCCTTACACTTTCAAAAAAAATGATTCATACATATAATTATGATAATAATGCAACAAAAGAGCTTATGTAGGCAAGACAAACAAATTATCCAGTCAGGAAAACTAGAGTAAAATCAGTTTACTGACAAAAGACTGGCAATCATGGGAATCATTACTAATAATTAATAATAACCCATAATATACTTTTGTGCTTTTTCTAAACTGTATCTTTTATTCCATTCTACAAATATTTTAGAATATTGGCTGCTATCATCTATGTATCTTGTACTGAGTTACTTAGGGAGTATCTGATATAGATAACTCCAATAACGTTTTCATCTGAACCTTCTGTGATACTTTTTGTCTTCTCTCAAATAATCTGTCAGTCCATGTAGACATTTTTCAGTCTATTTAGAAAATCCATTATGTCACCATATATAATATATCAAGTTGAAGTGGCCTGCATAATGTCTCATATAGAATTCTGAAGTAGATATTCTGAGACTCGAGTTTTGGTTCTACCTCTGCCACTCATTAGTTTTTCTTCAGATTTTAGCCTAGGCATTTAAATTGGATTCACATTTGTCCTTTGCATCATGAGGTGATAGCCTGCAAAATTTCTGTGATCCTTTTCAGCTCTCAGCCGTTGATGCTAAGTTTATAGAAAAAACTAAATTTGAGGGGACACCTGGGTGGCTCAGTCGGTTGAATGTCCGACTTCAGCTCAGGTCATGGTCTTACAGTTCATGAGTTTGAGCCTCTGTGCTAACAAAGAGATCAGAGCCTGGAGCCTGCTTCAGATTCTATTTCTCCCTCTCTCTCTGACCCTCCCCTGCTCATGATCTGGCTCTCTCTGTTTCTCAAAAAAAAAAAAACATTAAATTTTTTTTTAATTTGATAATTAAACAACTATCTGTCTTTAAGTCTTTAGTCAAAATCTAGACGATATCTGGGAAACCACCTCCTGGTAGATATGTAGCCAAGATAACTTAGAAACCACACAATTACAATACAAAAGCCCCTCTGCATTTAGAAGAAATGAACATAATATCTAAACACAAATGTTTTACAAAATTTATAAAATAGATTAATATTAACTCATGGAATATTAAATTAACAGAATAAAAAAATTAGAAACAAAACCCACTGGTCTTCATCTGTGGTTCAGTTTCATTCTTTCGCATGTTGGTATACAGTTTTTCCAATACCACTTATTGAAGAGACTGTCTTTTTTCCACTGGATATTCTTTCCTGTTTTATCAAATTTTAGTTGGCCATATAGTTATGGATCCATTTCTGCATTTTCTATTCTGGTACATTGATCTATGTTTCTGTCTTTGTGCCATTCCATGTTGGAAGCCATTTTCTGAACTCACTAAGTTGAGAAGAAAATCTTTGTGGGGTAAGGCGGATTTGCAAGGTGGGGTCTCCTGCCATCAGATGGTGACTAATGTCTACCCCCACTCAATTATTTTTGCTTGAGAACCAACCCCAAGGCACCTTGCTGACTGGTATCAGGAGTGAATGCTAATTGTACCTGTGAAGGAAATTATAGGAATTTCTTCTTTGTGTTTATGGTAGCAAATATTACATTTCCTGAGAAACCTGTTTTACTTCCCCTCTAGAAAACAGGCCATTGACCCCTTCTCACAAAGAATTAACCTTTACTTTTGCTATGCTAAAAATATTGCCTCGTGTTTGAATGCTAAAGATACCTTCCTTCCCCATATGATAAGCCTCTAAGTCACCTACATCAATCACTATTGATAAAGATTATGCATGAGTCTTCTACCAATCTATGTTCTGGGAAGTTTCTACATATCAAAGAATTTGTCATCAGAAATCATTGTCTAAGTCAATTGTCACTTATGTTTTGTACCCCATACATCTTTTTTCAATAAATAAAGCTGACTCTCCAGTCAGTGCAGAGATGCCTACCTGGAGAGCAGAGATGCCTGCCTGGTGATCAGAAAGAAAGTCAAGGCTCTCTCAGTCCCTTTTGCTGACACTGTCTATCCTTCAGGGAGCCCTGGACCTGCTGGAGCTGGACTCTGGTAAATCCCATACTATCTTGAGGACTACAGCTTTATAATATATCTTGGGCTCCAGAATTATGATGTCTCCAGTTTTGGCTTTCTTTCAGTATTGCTTTGGCTCTTTGGGTTTTTTTGTAGTACCATACACATTTAGAATTGTTTATTATAGCTATGAAAAATGCTGGGGGTATTTTGATGGAGATTGCCTTAAATGTATAGATTGCTTTGGGTAGTATATATATTTTAAAAATATTTATTTTTCCAATCCAATAACATGGAATGTTTCTTCAATTTTTTTGTGTGTCACCTTCAATTTCTTTATTAAAGTGTTCTATAGTTTACAGACTACAGATCTTTTATCTCTTGGTTAGGTTTATTCCTGGGTATCTTATGGTTTTTGGTGCAGCTGTAAATGGGATCAGTTCATTATTCTGCTTCTTCATTATTGGTGTTTAGGCAGTAACAGATTTCTGTACATTGATTTTATATCCTGCATCTTTGCTGAATTTATGTATCAGCTCTAGCAATTTTTTTGTGCAGTCTTTTGGGTATTATACAGAGTATCATGTCACCTGCAAATAGTGAAAGTTTGACTTTTTCCTTGCAGATTTGGATGTTTTTTTATTTCTTTTTGTTGCCTGGTTTCTGAGGCTAGGACTTCCAGTACATGTTAAATAACAATAGTAAGAGTGGACCTCCTTGTCTTGTCCCTCACTGTGCAGAAACACTCTCCGTTTTCCCTCATTGAGGATGATATTAGCTATGGGTCTTTTGTATACGGCCTTTATGATGTTGGAGTGTGTTTCTTCTATCCCCACTTTGCTAGGGGATTTTCAGGAATGGATGCTGTATTTTGTCACGTGTTTTCTGCATCTATTGAGAGTATCATATGGCTGTTATCCTTTCTTTTATTAATGTAATGTATCACGTTGATTGATTTGAGAATATTGAACCACCTCTGCATCACAGGAATAAATCCTACTTGATCATGGTGAGTGATTCTTTTAATGTACTGTTGGATTCAATTTGCTCTCTATCTTGTTGAGAATTTTTGCATCCATATTCATCAGGGATATTGACATGTAAATCTCCTTTTTAGTGGGGTCTTTGTCTGGTTTTAGAATCAAGGTATGCTAGACTTGTAGAATATGTTTGGAACTTTTCCTTCCACTTCTATATTTTGAAACAGTTTGCAAAGCATAGGTATTAACTTGTATTTATATGTCAGGTAGAATTCCTTTGGGAAGCCATCTGGCCCTGGACTTTTATTTGTTGAGAGCATTTTGTTTATTGATTAAATTTATTTGTTGGTTATTGGTCTGTTCAGATTTAATACTTCTTCCTGTTTTAGTTTTGGTAGTTTGTTTGTTTCTAGGAATTTATCCATTTATTCTAGATTGCCCAATTTGTTGCCATACATTTTTTCATAACATTTTCTTATGATTGTATTTCTGTGGTGTGGGTTGTGATCTCTCCTTTTCATTCATGATGTTATTTGGGTCCTTTCTCTGACTAGGGTTTATTAATTTTACTAATTCTTGCAAAGAATCAGCTCTTAGTTTCATTGATCTGTCCTACTGTTTCTATATCATTTATTTATGCTCTAATTTTTATGATTTCCCTTCTTCTGCTGGGTTTAGGCTATTTTGCCATTATATTTCTAGCTCCTTTAAGTGTATTGTTAGGTTGTAGATTTGAGAGTTTTCTTACTTCTTAAGGTTAAGTATGTATTGCTATATATTTCCCCCTTGCTGCATCCCAAAGGTTCTAGATGGTCATGTTTTCATTTTCATTTGCTTCCACATATTTGTTTTTATTTCTTTAATTTCCTGGTTAATTCATTCATTCTTTAGTAGGGTGTTTTTAACCTCCACGTATTTTTGGTCTTCTCAAAATTTTTCTTGTGGTTGACTTCAACTTTCATAGAATTGTTGTTGAAAAAATGCATGCTATGATCTCAATCTTTTTGTATTTGTCGAGGCCTAACTTGTGATCCAGTACATTATCTATTCTGGAGAATGACCCATGTGCACTCAAAAAGACTGTGTATTCTTCTGCTTTAAGAGGAAGTATTCTGAATATATGTTAGGCCCAATTGATCTAGTGTGTCATTCAAAGCCATTGTTACCTTGTTGATTTTCTGCCTAGACGATCTGTCCATTGCTGTAAATGGGGTGTTAAGGTCTCCTACTAGTATTATATTGTTATCAATGTGTTTCTCTATGTTTGTAATTAATTGATTTATATATTTGGGTGTTTCAAGTTAGGGGCATAAATATTTAAAATTGTTAGAACTCCTTGTTTGATAGATCCCTTTATTAGGATATAGTACCCTTTTCCATCTCTTGTTAAAGTCTTTGGTTAAAAATCTAGCTTGTCTGAAATAAGTGTGACCACTCCAGCTTCCTTTTGATGTCCATAGCATGAGAGAGGGTTTTTCATCCCCTCACTTTCAATCTGCAGGTGTCTGTAGATTTAAAATGAGTCTCTAGGAGGCAGCATATAGATTTTTTTATCCATTCTGATATCCTATGTCTTTTGATTGGATCATTTAGTCCATTCACATTCAGAGTAATCATTGATAGATATGAATTTAGTCCCATTATATTACCTGTAAGGTCAGTGCTTCTAGAGATTTTCTCTGTTCATTACTTGTCTTTGTTGTTTTCTGTTTTTCTTTCCCACTTAATGAATCCCCTTTAATATTCATACAGGGCTGGTTTAGGGGTCAAAAACTCTACTTCTTGTCTAGGGAACTCTTTATCTCTCTTTCTATTCTGGATGATAACCTTCCTGGATAAAGTATCTTTGGCTGCACATTTTTCCCATTTGGCACATTGAATACATTATGTCACTCCCTTCTGGGTGCCAGGTTTCGATGGAGAGATCTGCTAAAGTGATCTGTCTTCCTTTGTAGTTTAGAGATTCTTTGTCCTTGCTTTTTTCAGGATTTTTTCCTTATGTCTGTATTTTGCAATGATATGTGTTGGTGAAGGCTAGTTTTTTATTGATTCTGAGGGGAGTTCTTTATGCCTCTTGGATTTGGATATCTGTTTCCTTCCAGATTAGGAAAATTTTCAGCTTTAATTTGTTCAAACCAATCTTCTCCCTTTTCCCTTTCTTTTCCTTTGGGATTGCTATGATACAAATGTTATTATGTTTTCTGGAGTTGCTGACTTCTCTAAGTCTACATTAGTGATCCAATATTTTTCTTACCCTCTTCTATTTCACTTTGTTATTTTCCATAATTTTGTGGTCTATATCACTTACTCATTCTGCTTCTTCCATCCTTGTGGTCATTACATTCAGTTGGTTTTGCATCTTGGTTAGATAATTTTTAAAATTATTATTTTGATTTGATTTTCTGTTGGCTGTGACCCTTCTTGTTCTTTCTTTTAGTATGAATTCTTCTGACCTGGCAGTTTATCTAGGTCTCTGTCTTTGTGTGTTAGGAAAGCATGTGCCTAGTCCTAATCCACTAGAGCTGAAGGTCTGTAGCAGTCTATGATCAGCAGACCTGGTGTGTACAGGGGTTTCTGCTTGTCTTTGGGGGAGGTGCCTGCTCTTCGCTGGCTCATCACCCATCCCAAATAAAAAAGGCACCTGCAGAGTGCATGGGGGTGGGACTTGGTGTAAGAAGCTCAAACCTATACTGTGTGTGCTATGCTGATCACTAACATGTGTTCTTGTTAATGGGAGGGGTGAAATATTGCAACAGCCTGCTGTGGTCCCCAGAGATGGGACCCACACTTATTCTCTATGGAGGGTCTCACCACACTGTGGTTGGTGCCAGGTTGTCCCAGAAAAGCAGTTACACAATTTCACAGGGGCTTGGATTTTATGGTAAAGCATAGCAAAACATCAGTGTCCAGGTTATCTGTCCTCAGCAGGTGCCTCTTCTTCTAAGCTAACGGATGTGGCAGCTCATTGGGACCCACTGGCTTTTCTGTCCCTTGAGAGCCAATGCTACCTCCCCCAAATGCACTTCAGGAAGGGGAACTTCTCTCCCAGTGCGACCCAGGGAATCTTCAGTGTACAATGTTCTCTCCCAGGCCTCTGCTCTACTCCACAGGAGCACCAATGCGCCTTTCAGACTTGACCTTGGCAATGGTGCTGACTGCAAGAATTTCAGACTTCCAGCTCTGCTGCTTGTAAAAATACTATAATCAGCCCTTCTTGTTTTCCCAGCCAATGGTTTTGGCAAAGTGTTTTTTGTTTTTTGTTTTTTTGCTTTTGTTATTTGTTTTGTTTTGTTTTTGCAATCCCCTGAATGCTGCTTTCTCCCTCTTCCTCTCTCCTCTCTGTGATCAGGGCTCCCTCCCCTTCACATCACCCCTGATTCTTTTCTCCCCCAGATCATGTCTCTGCACCTCCTACATTCCATGACATGGCTCCTTTTTACCCTCTAGCTGTGCAGTTTGTTTTCTCAGTCCTCAGACTTCCTGCTTGTTCAGAATGATTTCATAATTATCTAGCTATATCCAAGTGACAAGGCAAACATAAAGTCCTGCTATTCCACCATCTTAAGTCCTCCTAGCCTTATATCCTTTCTTCAATTCATTTTAAGTTTAATTTGCATGTCTTCTGCATTCTTTTAAAAATTTTTTAAAACTGTTTATTTATTTTAAGAGAGAGATAGATACAGAGCATGAGTGGGAGAGGAGCAGAGAGAGTGGGAGACACGGAATCTGAAGCAGGCTCCGGGCTCCATGCTGTCAGAACAGACCCCCACCCAGGGCTAAAACAAATGAACCAAGAGATCATGACCCGCGCCACTGCTTAATCAACTGAGCTATGCAAGTGTCCCTCTGCCTTCTGGATTCTTAAAGTGAAATCTGGGGTTATTAATTTGAGACATTTTTGTCTTTTGTTATATAAACATTTTGTGGTATAAATTCCTCTCAAAATACTGCTCTTTGTGGCATCCAATAGCTTATGATATGTTTGTATTTTCACTGTACTTTATTATTTCCTTTTTGGTTTCCTTGAACTATGGATTATTTGACTTCCAAATATTTGGGAACTGAATGAATTCTAATTTATTTCCATTTCAGTCAGTGAAATACTTTGTATGACTTGAATCATTTAAAAATCATTGAGATTTGGAGAGGCAGGGTGGGTCAGTTGGTTGATCATCTGACTATTGATTTCCTCTCAGGTCATGAACTCATGGTGGTGAGATGGAGTCCTACTTTTGGCTCCATCCTATGACTGAAGCCTGCTTGGGGTCTCTCTCTCTCTCTTCCCCTCTGCCCCTCCTCTGCTCATACATGCACTCTCTCTTTTAAATAAAATAAAATAAAATAAAATAAAATAAAATAAAATAAAGTGAAAAGGAATAAATAAAATCATTGAAACTTATTTTTGTTGCCCAGGATATGATCTATCTCAGTAAATGCTTCATGTACACTTGAAATGAATATATATTATGTTGTTTAGAGTTTGGGTATTTTATAAAGATCAATTGGGTCAAGTTGGTTGATACCATTCAGGTCTCCTATGTCTTTATCATGTTTCTATCTAGCAATTCTGGTTCTATTAATTATTCAGAAGAGCATATTGACCTTTCCAAATACAACTGTGGATTTATATTTATCAGCTTTTGCATCATGTATCTTAAAGTAACACGATTAAGTTTAAAAACATTTAGGATTATAATGTTTTTCAAAAAATTATTTATTAACAACCTTTATTTGTTAATGTTATAAGAAAATGACCTGATGCTATATTTTGAAAGCTACTTTGTCTGATATTAATATTACCGTCCTTCTTTTGATTAGTGTTAGCATAGTATATCATTTTGCAACTATTTAGTTTTAATGATTTGTATCTCTAAGTTTTCTTATAAGCAGAATATAGTTTTGTCTTTTTAAACTAAATCCTATAATCACTGATTTTTTAATTGTATTTAGACCATTTATGTTTAATGTGATTGTTGATATGATCAGGTTTAAGTCTACAAACTTATTTATTTTCTATCTTACTGTCTGCTTTGCATTCCCCTTGTCATTTTTTTCTGTCTTCTTTTAAATTAATTATATTTCTTTCATGTTTATATTTTATTTAGTTTTTTCTGGCTTATTCCAAAACTGTTTTTGTTATTTTTGTGGATGCTTAAGGATTTAACACGTACTTCACACATAGAATAAGAACCTTATAATTGTAAGAATTCTATTTCTTCTTTCTTGGTGTTTACAGTATTATTATCACACATTTTCTTCATACACATGTTCTATATCTCATAATACATTGTTTTATTTTGTCCATTAGGTCCTAAAATAATTTGAATACCAAAAAACTTATATATTTACTTTTATAGTTGTCATTACTAGTGCTATTCTTCTTCTGTCATTTCCATTATATTGTATACTTGAAAAAAATTATTTTGCCTTCAATTTTTATGCTTTTTTAAACACTAAAATTGTTGCTCCAGTGCCTTCTCACACTATTTCTAACAAGTTTGCTATAATCCTTAATTCTGTTCCTCTTTACATATATGTGTTTTTAATTTTTTTCTATTTTAAAATGTCCTCTTTATCAGTGAACAGTTTGATATGACATGCACTGGTATAGTTTTCTTCACACTTTTTGGGTTTGGAGTACATTGAGCATTTTGGAATTGTTGGCTTATAACTGTCATCATATTTTGAATGGATTTGGACTTATTTCTTCAAATATTTTTTCTTTCCCTACCATTTCTTTTAGGAACTCCAAATACATGTACATGATACTACTTAAAAGTTGTCTCAGATCTCAATGATGCTTTGGTCAACAAATTCTCTTTTCTGTTTGTGTGTCATCTGGAACAATTCTATTGTGTCTTCCATTTCAATATGTTATTCTTTTGCCATATATAAATTTTCATTAATCCCACCCAGTTTAATTTTCACCTCAGAAATTGTAGTTTTTATATTTAGCATTTTGATTTGAGTCTCTCATAAACCTTTTGTGTATCTGTAACATTTTGAACATATGGTTTCACGATAGGTTTTTAACTTTTTTAATGTTTAATTTATTTTTGAGAGGGGCAGAAGAGGCGTGAGAGGGGCAGAGAGAAACAGAAACACAGAATTTGAAGAAGGCTTCAGGCTTTGAGCTATCAGCACGGAGCCGAATGCAGGGCTCAAAATCACAAGCCATGAAATCATGACTTGAGCCAAAGTTGGATTCTCAACTGACTGAGCCACCCAGGCACCCCTTAGAATAGGTTTCTAAATCTCTTCTACTTCTAACATCTTTGTCAATTCTGTGTTGGTTTCAGTTGATTCTTTCCCTCTTAATAATAGGTGTGTTTTATGCTTCTTTTTATGTCTGGTTATCTTTGATAAGAAAGCTGGACATTGTGACTATTACCTTCTTAAGTGATAAACATTAAAAAATTCTTATAAATATTCTTAAGCTTTGTTCTGGGATGTAATTAAGTTACTTGGAAATAATTTAGTTTTTTTGGTTCCCAATTTTAATACTTATTAATCTGAATCAGAGCAGCATTTAGTCTAGTTCTAATTATTTTTTACCACTGAAGCAAATCCTTCTAAATGCCCTACCTAGTGCTCCATGGACTTTGAGATTTTCCAGTGTGACTGGTAGAAACAGGTGTTAGTAACTATGTGTGCATATTGGCAACACTTTAATCTTCTCAAATGACTCCTTTGCCGCATATTGTTTCCTCATACAAACTGCCTTATCATTTTTTATGAATGCTTATCATATACAAATTTCATGGGTTCTCTGTATATCTATTTCCTCTTTAGAACTCTATTCTGTGAATTCTGAAAGCCTTGATATCCCTGAATTCACTTCCATATCCTGACCTTACAGAGATCAAGTTCCATCTAGGCTTTCCTTGAGTTCTGATCTAAAAATCTGCACAAGGTAATAAGTTAATGTAAATGCAGGGATTGCTTTGTTTAATATTTATCTGGGATCACTATAATTTATTGCTCAGTGTCCAGTGTCTTGAAAATGCTTGTGTCATACATTTTGTTCATTTGTTATTATTGTTGTTGTTTCAGGCAGGAGCATAAATTCAATCACTGTTTCTCTATCTTAGTTGGAAAGGCAAGTCAAGTACCACTCTCAAAACAAGAAGTACACAAAAGAGCATAAAACATGATACAGAAAAAAGTAGTGTTTGAATGAGTTGCTCACAGTAATTCTCATAATCACAGTTTCACATTTAGTTCAAAATGTAGCAGTTGTTCACTAGTTGATAAATTTTGTTTTCTGAAGTTTGAAATGAAGCTGTTTCAAAATTCAATTCTAGGTTGAAATGAAAACATTCAAAGAAATAAAAACAAATTATTTTATTTGAAACGTGGGATTTGTATATATGCATTTTAGCAAAACCTAAAGTCAAATATGAACTTAGGAGAGAATAACTGAAAGCTGACAATTTTCATCTTTGCCCCTTTTTAGTTCCTCAATTTATTTACCAGAGAAAAAGCTTCACCCAAAGATGGTGCTCAGGAAAATATCAAGTTCTATAAGTCATTTAGATAACTTTATATATTAATCACATCTAGAAAGACTGTATCAGTATCATAGTAGCTGATTATATTGATACAACTATCTTTTCTTTAAAATTTATTTTGAGAGAAAGAGGGAGTGAGCATGTGTGTGGTTGGGTAGGGGAGAGTGGGGAGAGGGGAGAGAGAAGCCCAAGCAGGCTTTGCACTGATAGCTGTGAGATTACGACCTGAGCTGAAATCAAGTCGGATGCTTAACCAAGAGAGTCATCCCGGTTCCCCACAATCTCTTTATCTTAAGCAAAAGAAGATGGACAGTTACATACTCTTTCCATATTAAGAAAGGCAAATTGGTAAGTGTGGGTTATAATATAAAAATGTATACAGATAGAAATGATACAGTATGATATAAAATTTTCAAAGAAAAGCAAGAAATAATCAGCATACCTATGAATACTGTCAGTACTATAGCATTGTGTATTAAGATCACAAATTTCCTTATTTTCTATGAAATTATTCTCACTGAGTTCCTTTGAAGTGGGATAGATACTATGAGAATCACATCCATGGTGAAAACTCTTCAAAGTTCAACCTTTAGGCTTGTTAAGCTCAATGAAATTCATATACAATAAAATCCTGCTGTTATTTATTTTTTTCAGTCTCCTAGGATTTATTTTAATAAGGTTTCAATATATTGTTTGAAGTAATCATTTTCTTTCAACTCTGTGAAGTGACAACTTTCCAACAAGCTTCCAAATTTATGAACTTTTGCTCAAAATAATTATTAAATTTAATATAGATATAAAATTTTAAGTACTTCATATCACAAGGTACCTATCTACAATTAGAAATTTTAAAAACAAATTTCGCATTTTTTTCTCTGAGTAAAAACAAAGTACATAAATCCCTTTTTCATCTCTATCACTAGCTTTGGAAAATTTCCTAACTTTATATATCTCAGAGTCTCAGTTGTTGAAATAATAATAGTTTGGCTGGCTCACGATATGAAATACTAACTAGTAATTGGTTTTAAACTAACAAAAATGCAGAATTATGCTTCTTTTAAAATATTTTTTCTTATATTAAAATGCACTTCTGCAGCAAGTATTTGCTTACTTAGGTTCTTACTGTCTATAAGGTACTGTATTCTGCACCACTGATATATCAGATAAAAAGTTATATCAGGGTAAAAAGTTTGAAAAAGGTTCCTACACTCATGGAATTTACACTTGTTGGAGAAGAATCCCAATGACTATGATCATCATTGTGATAAGTTCTATGACAGAAATAGAAAGGTAATATAACAGTAAAAATTTTGGTGGGGAGCTACTTGAGATGAAGTGGTCAAAGAACATCTCTTGGATTATAGGATATTTGATCTAAGACCTGCAGGACTATGGAGTTGATAATGGGACTGATCAAAGGATAAACATTCCAGGCTAATGCAAAAGCAAATAAAAAGTCCTAAGATGTCACAGAGTTGAGGTCTTATAAGAATAGAAAGACAACTAGTATTATGGAAGCACAATAAGCTGAAAGGTTGGTTTCTTGGGGGTAAAGATAAGCATGTAGTCAGGAGCTGTATCACAGAAGTTCATGTTTACCATTTAGAGATATTTGGTTTTTTAATAAACGTATTATGTTGTAAGCAGAGAATGACATAATGCTCAAACTGGCATCCAGGTAAAAACTCATATCCCAAGATACTTCTATTTTATCAACAAATAGTTTTAACATCACACTTGTTATGAAAATCAAAAACACCCTGAGAGGGCTTCATTTTTACTTTTAAAATATGATTGGATTATGGTCCAAAATGAAGTTCTAAGCTGTAAAATACTTGAACAAAGACTATGCAAATGGAATTAACAGAGCAGTTGTAAGAGGTAGCCAACGTTCAATAACACTGTCATTTCAAGTCTAATATGCTAAGTGAATATTTATACAGACCAGAAGACTCCATTGGAAATTTATTCAATTGAGTACATTTTTGAATGCAAGGTATTGTACCTGGTGCTCTGAGGGATACTGAAATAAATATGACAGTTCTTATAGGGATTTAGAGACCAATACAAGGTAAAAAAATAACTAAACATTTGATAATAGTGAACCTGAAAATCAAAAGACATCTTCTTTTCTCTTTTCCAAGTTCTATATCTGGTACTAATTCATTACAGGATCTTGATCAGGAGTGACATCTGCCCTTAAACACACACTTTAGGATCAGCTTCTTTACCAAATGTTAATTTTAAAGCAAATAGAGGATAAGAGATCCCCTCATGATTCAGAGGTCAATATTTGGACTTTTGGTTTCAACTTAAGTGATTGAGGTAGACTTTTCTAACAGACTTTCTCTTTGTTGCAATTATTTTCTCCGGAATGAAAAGCTTCTTTTTAGGTACCTAAAAAAAGTCCTCTAACAGCTACGTGAGATGTCTTTTACCACGCTACCCCTTCCAATAAATAGATTAGGTAGGGTAATAAAATACATGTGATGTAATTCTTATGCCATTACAATTTGTAGTTTGGTGTAGAGTGGATTGAAATAGTTTTTAAAGTCAAATGTTTACTGAATTTCCTGCATTAAATAAAAATGCAGTCTACAGAAAATATAGACATTTAATTAACTAAATAGTAATGTGATTTATTTAAGCAAAACACACATTAGTATACACACATGTGATTATCATCAATTCCAGCCACTATAATCATGCCCAAGAACAGATACATGTCTAAAGAGAAAAAAAAATCTGAAACAAAAAAATTAATTAGTGTGTCTAGAGCATTGGATTAAAATCTGTGATTAATTTTTTTCTCTAAAAAATATTATTAATGGAATAATGCTTTATAATAAAATTTTTAAATGTCATTTGTCTTTAGGAAAACCATATTATCCAGTTCTTTTTGTTATGATATGCTAGCTTAGTTAGGATATCCATATTTTTAAAACTTAAACAAGTTGATTTTACTGTATGTATTACATGGATAACCTAAGAACATAAATGTCCAACATTATAATTCAAAATATAAGTGGATTTTTAAAATTTCCAAATTGTTCCCCCAAATATGTATTATTAAAAAAGCAACGTCCAGTGGTTGTATTTGTAACAGCACCATATTTCGTTCCATAAGTGAAAAACTGTGTCAAATGATTATTAAATTCAATATTTAGGAATTTGTTCTATCATTCTAATGACAAGATACCAAATTATAGACATGAAAGTAATAAGTATAGTTAATGTGTTAGGTCACAAAGTTCAAAGAAATTAGTAGCATATACATGTAGCACTTTCTTGCTTTAGAAATAAAATTACTGCTGAATAGAATAGGAAAAGTAATTCTATACTGTTCTTGGACTCATAGCATGTATCAGTGCAGAAATCTAGAAGCTAATGATATATCTAATGACACATAATATATAATGAAGAATACACACATACACTCTTCACACTCTTGCTGCCTTTCTTTATATTCATTAAGGCATAATTTCTCTATTATTTACTTTTAGAATAAATACACATGACACTTAATCTATTTTCAATCACCAATGAGACTTCTTTCTAGGCTGAGGAAGTTAAGACATTAAGCCTTGGAATTATATGATTGTTCTTATATGACTTTCCATTATCCACACCCTAAAATTCTACCCAAGTATATATGTATATTTTTTTCTTTATTAAGTGTTCTTGAAAATTCTAGTAAACTCTTTTCTCCTTTTTATTCTGATGCATGCATTGAATGTACAATATTTTGCCTATTATTTAACATACAGAACATCATTATGGGCAAATCACTAATGCTAAAGTAGAAAAAACTAAGATAAATACAAACAGTCCATAATATATCCAGGAGTTGTAGAATCAATTAGATAGCATGTCAGTGTATAAAACCTAAGTTCTACATTTATTTAGTCAGCAAATATTTTTTAGCAATCACACTGTGCCAGGTTCTGATGTACACACTGCTTAGTAATGATAGATAGATAGATAGATAGATAGATAGATAGATAGATAGATAGATAGACAGATAGAATTTCTGCCTTCATAAAGATTACAGTCTGGCTTTAGATCCAGTCCTGGCTCCCCCACTAAAGGACTTTGGGCAGAAGTCATTTAATCTCTCTGTATCTTTTTTCCCCATTAAAATAAATCACTGTAATGATATTTTCAAAGATTACTATGAGAATAAAGTAATAAATATGAAGGCATTAGTAGATTTAAAGTGCTAAATAAATTGGCAAGTGTTTTTTTAAATCATTTTTGGTGTTTCCTTTTAGTATTTAAGTAACTGAATTTTATTTCTCCAAAAAGACAGTAAGCTTCTTGAATGCAGAACTTTTGTTATATATTTCTTGTAACCACCACAGTGCTCTGAGTCATTTTTGTTATATGGTTGTTTGCCCAAAAACTATTGTTGAATCTAAAGTGCTTGATTAAACTATAAAAAGATAAATATTTCTCCCTCACTTCCTTCATAAACATATGCTGAGTGACTAATAATAACTCAGTAGAAAAGATCAAAATAACTTGGATTTTCCTTTTTTAAGGGTCATGCACTATAAACAATGATGAGAAAGATTCAAATGATAGATGACTAATTAATTCCAACCATATATTAATACTTTTATGATAATGACTCTAGTTTAAACCAGATACTCTTCTCTAGTCTATGGCAGGTAAATCTGACTACATATACTTTCAAAACTCAAGAAATCCTCACTTAATGGTCCATCAGCAGCTAAGGATATGATAATAAAATCTCTTTGGCTTTGGTTTCTTCTAAGATTCAGTAGAAACTATAAAAAGATTGAGTCATATGATTATTTCTCTATATAATAGAAATCTAGATAATTTATCGTTTAATGGAACTCATATTACAAATACATTTTTTCCATTATTTGCTTAATAGAACCTCACCTAAAATTAGTAGGAGGTAATATGCATTTTGTGGAAAGGAGAAGTAATCTATCTGAGTCTTCTATTGACAGTTCAAAATGATTAAATAGATCTTCTCCAAAAATAGTCTATTGGCAATTGACCAGGAACTCTAAACACTTGCATGCAAATCATTTAATTTCCCTAAGATTCACATTCTTCTTGTGGCACCATATTCTAGATTCAGTGGGGCTTAAAATATGTTACAGGCAGTGTAAACAAAATAGCTATACTTTTATTCTAATCTTGATTCCTTTTCTGGACTTTTTTTTTCATTTCCATAAATTTTCTGTCCTTGTAATTATAAAGGCACTCCATTAAGGTCTTTAACATTTTTTATGATGTACTTGTGAGTTTAGTTATTTCTTGTTAATTGATTTACCAAATGTTTGCAAATCCTTAATATGTACCAAACGTTGTGTTAGGTACTAAGGATAGAGTACTGAACAAGATGGACTGAGACTTGGCACCCACGGAACTTATGTTATACACAAAGAGAAAGTAAGCACGCAAATTAATAAAAGACAATATGATTTTAAATAATAATAATGCTAGGGAAAAATAGGTTAGTAGGTTAGCGAATAGTAGGTTAGTCAGTAACTGGTTATGAGAGACTGCTTTAACGAATGTGATCAGGAAAGACCCTTTTGAGGGAGTGACATTGAAAGGAGAACACGCATGAGGAGAAGGAGCTGTAAAAATCCATTAGAATATCCACAAAAATTAACTCAAAATGGATCATAGACCTAAATGTAAGGTTAAAAAAATGGAAATTCTAGAATATAACACTGGATCAAACCTAGGTGACTTTGAACTTGGTGATGACTTTTAGATATAACACCAAAAGCACTATCCATGTAAGAAAAGGGATATGTTTAATTTCATTAAAATGAAAAAAAAAAAAAAACCCTCTGGTCTGTGAATGACATTTTAAGAGAAGAAAAGTAGAAGTCACAGGCTGAGAGAAAATACTTGCAAAACATATCACAGAAAGGACTTGTATCCAAACTATACAAAGAACTGAAAACTCAACAGTAAAGACACAAAGTCCCTAATTTAAAAAACAGGCAAAAGATCTGTAGAGACCCACCAAGGAAGATATATAGATGAGAAGTAAGCATATGAAAAGGTGCTCAGTATCACTGTTACCAGGAAGTTGCAAACAAAACAATGAGATACTATGATGCACCTATTGAAATGGTTAAAATTCACAGCACTGACAACAGCTAATACTGGTGAAGATATGGAAGAACCAGGAACTCTCATTCTATGCTGATGGGAATACCAAACAGTACACACACTTTAGAAGACATTTTGGCAGTTTCTTACAAAACTAAACATACTCTTACCATATGATCTAGCAATTGTGCTCCTTGGTATATACCCAAAGGATATGAAAACTTATGTCTATACAATATCCTGCATATGGATGTTTATAGCAGCTTTATTTATAATTGCCGAAACACAGAAGCAGCTAAAATAAGATATCCTTTAATAGGTAAATGGAGAAACAAACTGTGGTACATCCAGAGAATGAAATGTTATTCAGGAATAAAAAGAAATGAGCTGTTAAGCCATGAAAAGATATGGAGGAAACTTAAATGCATATTACTAGGTGAAAGAAGCTGGTGTGCACAGCCCACATACTATACAATTCCAACTATATGATGCTCTAGAAAAGTCACAACTATGGAGATGGTAAAAAGATCAGTGGTTGCCAAAGGTTTGAGAAGAGGCAGGAAAGGATGAATAGGTGAAATACAGGGGAATTTTAGAGCAATGAAATTATTTTATAGGATACTGTTAATACAGATACATGACATTATGTATCTGTCAAAAACAAAGCATAAAATGATACAACACAAGGAGTGAACTCTAATTCAAACTGCGGACTTAATAATAATGCATCAACATCTGTTTATCAGTGGTAACAAACATACCATACTAAAGCAAAGTGTTAAAAACAGAGGAAAGTAAAGGACGTATGGGGGAAGAGGGAACATACACAAACTCTCTGTGCTTTCTTCCATTTTTTTGGTAAACCTATTACTGCTCTGAAATGAATTCCATTAATTAGAAGAAAAAAATCATTAGAAGATCCATGGACAGGAACAGGGTATTCTAGGCAACCACAGCAGAAATATATGTGATATGTGCAAATTGATGTGCCTGGAATATAGAGGTTTGGAGGAGTGGATTGAAATAACATCCATGAGGTAGAAACTCTCATGAAAGTTCTCAGAGGCCACGGAGACATTTTTAATACATTCAAGATGTGAGAGAAACCATTCTGGGGTTTTATATGGAATACTTGATCTGATAAATGCCGCCTCACATTTAATTTTTAAGTAAAGACTAAAAAATGCTGATAAACTGTTAAGGTCTACAAACATTATTACCTTCATTGTACCCAGGATGTCAGTGAAGTAAATATTCCCCAAGGGAATACCAGTAGTAATCAAATATGTTAAAATATAATTCTTTATAAAATGACCAATTTTGGAAGATGTTGGCACAAATGTCTGTGTTGTTGTTCTCTGTTTTAACTGAACACTGCTTATTTTCACATGCCTTTTTATTTGTGTTATGGAAGTTAAAAATCATTTCGAGAAGTCATCCCGAGGGAATTTAGTTCAAAATTCCCAAATTAACTTTTTCCAGGCGAGTACTGAGGAGTTGTCCATATGCTGATGCTAAGCCTGAAAGATCTTAGATTACCATTAGATTGTAGCTGTGCAGCTGTAATGCAATTCTGATCTATTTCATAGCTGCTAATGACTCAACACCTGAGACCTTGAAGTATAACAGCCAAGGTTATTTTGCAATGCAATGTAATAAAATAAAGCAGGATCTCCCATGTATGCAAAAGGACTCTGAAATTGCAAGGCTGGTATAAAACACATGCTTCTATCAAGTGATTGGAACATAAATAATTTCATTTCTACATATTCACACATTCATACACATATCATGATATGCAGAATTTATTGAAAACCATGTAAAGAATATAAAGAAGGTAAAGACAAATGATAAGTAATTAAGAATTGTCTAGAGAGGTCAGAGAGGGAGGTTATGCTGAGTCAAGGAGCTGAAATGCAAATGTGAAATTTATGCATGTGTTGGGCCATTGCACCTGTGCCCTCGGTGAACTATTCAATCAACAAGCACAATTTAACATCAAAACTCTGTTTATTCACAATAGCAGGTCAGAAATGATTCCTGTAAAGAAAGATTTATACAGTGAACACTACATTATGTCATTTGATATTTATTAACTGCACTTAATACTGTTTGTTAATATTTTAATTATTTCTTACAAACAAATACATTTGAAATCAGAGAAACTCTTCAGATCACACAGTTAACATTGCACCCATTTTGGAGAGGAGACTAAGAGTAAACATGGAGACTGAAAGAAAAGAAAAGAAAAGAAACAGCCAGTTCGACTTAATATATTGTTAAAATTTTGGTTAATTTGACAAGGTTCTTTCAAAATTTTTATATCCTAAAAATTTTTTTAATGGCCAGTTTATATAGAGCACAGGGACCCCAGGAGATTCATTTCATCCTATTGGCTGCTCTTTCTTGGTCAATGAAACAAGAATATCATATTACTAAGGCAATACTAAAAGACTACCTTTTTCAAAGTACTGAAACTTTAAAAGAATTTTAACAGGCACACATTAAGGTAAAATCAATTATATTATAAAATCTAGGTAATTCAAAAGAGTTTCCAAATATGGCACATTTTAAAAATAAAAATTCATTCAAGAAATTGACTCCAAAAGTTTTGATTTGCCTATCCTCATTTCTAAAATTTCCCATTTAGATTCTTGGCACATTATATTTTCTCATGGTAAGGATAGTTTGGACAAGTTTTTCTTAAATAAAATACATAGGATACAGGAATAAATATAGGCCAGTTACAAAGTAGAAAATTGTTGGAAATAAGGAAAATAACAGAACAATAATAATGATAATTTCAGTAGGCTGCTTAATGAATATCAGATGTATAATCTAATTGGATATCTAATATAAATGTCTAATATTTAGATATTAACATATAGTGTCTAAGAACATGTACAATGAAACTATAAGTTTTACTTTATTCATGATGAAAAAAATCTACTTACAGAGATATTTGTCTCATAATTCAGCATTATATCTTGGATTAGACAAATCATCTATGTTGCCAACATTTTGTTGTTGTTGTTGATGTTTACATCAAAATTGCATAGAGATCTCTCAAAAAAACAAGTTATTTGGCATGACTTATAAATGAAGTAACTAGAATGTAATCTGCTAAACTCTGGACTGTATATGTACAAATATATTAACTCTGATTTTTATCTTTAAATTGTTAGAAAAAAGAAAAATAAGATTTAATAAACATGTAAATGAAAATTTTCTGTAAAACATTTTGATTATTATTTTTGTTTAAAGCAAACATAATAAATATTAAATACCAAACGCATGTGGCAAGACAGTATTCCACATTATTAACTGATACTCTCTACCTTTCCACCTTGCCACTTCCAGTTCCTATCCACCTACAATCTACTCCCTTGAAGATAAACCTTAATTCTCCTATTAGTCCAAGGACTACATAATTTTTTCTCTCCTTTGGTACCTATAAGTCCCCTAAAATGTGAAAATAACCTCTGGGAAAAGGATGGAAAAGATGCTGAATGACTGAAATTAACTTTCCTACCTGGTGGCAGGGGCTTATAATGGAAACTAAGTAGATTTTAGAAAATTTTTCAAAATTACATTCCTCCATCCCTGGGGTTATGGGCTGAGATTTTGTCTGTTTCTTGTATAAAGATAACATTGCCCAATAATCAGAACAAAATCTTTGTCAAAAGAATGTATTCATTTATTTAGTTACTGAATCACAACAGAATAGTTTAATCCCCTGCTAAAATGAATTTACTTTATTCCTTTGTGTTAAAACATTAAAAGTTACAAAATCTTGGTAAAATGACATAATTTTTCAACAAAGGGATTTAAAAATCATCTTACTGTCCCTAACATAGAAAGGTTTGGTCAAAATAAGAACTGCTTAAGACATACTCTCTGTTTCTTTATGTAGATAACTCATCTGGACAACCTAGAAGATCTCTTAAAAATACATCCAAATATATATTTTGGGATTTCTCCTATCAAAACAACCAAACGTAGACTAAACAGACACACACACACACACACACACACACACACACACACACACACACAATTATTAGAAAGTACTAGAAAGTGAGACCAAAACAAAAAATCCAACAGGAGGATAAACAGTGAAGAAAAGTGAGCACAGGGGACGTGGCTCAAGATTTGTTATGAATTTTTCTGAATTTAGCAAAAGGGTGGGGGGTCCCAGTCTACAAAACTGGAATGGATAAAACATACAACATGCAGCCTTATAAAAAAATAAATAATAGAACTTAAGTAAAAAACATATCTACTGAGAAGTATGTGCGTGTGTGTGTGCGCGCACATGTGTGTGCGTGTGTCTGTGTGTCTGTGTCTGTGTGTACACAGACTGAGAAGAAAGAGAGCCAGAATTTGGAAGGCTTCACACATGTATATAAGTTCCACCAATATCTGGCAGACCCCTGAATAAAGCATGCAGAAAGCAGACTCCAAGTACCTCAGCTCTAGTTCAAACAACTGAAGTGACATTTGAATTGCTGGCCAATTTCAGGGAAGACAAGACCTTGTAGGTTGAATACATCAAAGTAAAATGCCTTCTGAAACAAAAGAAATCAACATGGTTGAGAAAGAAATAACAGAATTTAGAGTATTTACAACATATATTAAGCAAATCTAAGATACAACTGAAAACAATTCAACCCACTAAGAAAAAAAAATATGTGACTCATTCTTAAGAGAAAAAACATCAATAGACTACACCCCAAGACCTAGATGTTGGAACTGGCAAAGGAGTCTGAAATACCTTTGATAATTATGATCAGATACATAAAGGAAAATATGCTCACATAGAATAAAAATGCCAAATCTCATTAGAAAAGTGGAAACTACATAAAAAAAGATGGAAATTGTATAATATAAACATATATTATCTGGAACCTAAAATTCACTAGGTAGAATTAGTAGCAGAATGAAATGACTGAAATAAGAAAATACTGAGGTAAGGAAGATGATGGAAGATAGATTATATAAATAATCGAATCTGAAGAACAAAAAACTAAAAATATTAAAAATAATGAACTGTGTCTTGGAAACATGTGGTACAACATTAGAAGATCCAAAATATGCCAACAAAGTCTACAACATACATATAATGGACAAATGCCTTGAAAGAGAAAATTTACAAAAACTGACACAAAATGAAGTATAAAATATGAGTAGTTCTACATTTACTACATATATATATATTATAAAAAAATGCTCCCACAAAGAAAGCTATGTGACTCTGTGGTTTCAGTGGTGAATTCCATTAAACATTTAAGGAAGAAATAATCCTAAACAAACGTTTTCATCAGATAGAGGAGGAGAAAATACCCCCTAATTGGTTTATAAAGACAATATAACCACAATACAAAATTTATAAATAGGGGCAACTGGGTGACTTGGTTAAGTGTCTGACTTTTGATTTGGCTTAGGTTATAATCTCATGGCTGTTGAGTGAGAATGAGCCCTGCCTCAAACTCCACATTAAGTGTGAAGCCTGTTTGAGACTCTCTCCCTTTCCCTCTGCCCCTACCCAACTCATGCTCAGTCATCAAAGATCTATTGAGCATCTATTATCAGGAATATATTTGGTAAGCAGGATGATTCGTTGATAAATATGACAGTCATATCCCTCAGGAGATAATTAATGTATGGGAAAGCAACACTAATGCAATATATAAAAACTGTTGGGGCCCGCCAAGTTTTCTGTCTGCCTCAGGCAAGGATTATCACTCCGTTGAGTGAGCCAGTAAACAAGATTTGCATCTGGAGGCTGGAGATTGCCATTTCCTGGTCAAAATAACTGTGGCGACCGTCTTGCTGAGCTAGACGTGAGTGGCCAAGGCGCACAAAAGATCAAAACCGTATTCAGTGTTAGTTCTCCATCCCCCAAGATTGCTGAGGCAAAGTTGGGGCGCTTCTTTGATATGCATCCGACTCTGTAGCCTGCCTAGGTCAGCTTGCCTTGTCTTCCCCACTGAAGACTATATAAAGAACAGTTCTTTGAATAAACGCTCTCTTTCGCCTGATCGGAGAACCCTGAGTTCTGTCTTTACTCTCTGCGTCTCCCTCTCCTGCCCCCTTTTTCTCTCCCTCCCTCAGGAGAAGGACCCGCGACGATTCTCCTCTCCGCCCTGCCGGTTGGGGCCCTGCTGGTCCCGCCGGAAGAAACAGGTACCACCGATCGCCGGGGACAACTGGCCCGGCCTCGGGTTACGACAATTGGTGCCTCAACGCGGGGCTCAGTAAAGTAACGCGACACTGAGGCCGGGTTACTACAAAAAACAGAAAATAAAACCAAACTATTGGATCTCAGAGGACTCTATTTAGATTTTCTTGGGGGGAGCATGATGGAATATATTATCTCAATCATACTAAGTTCATGACTCTTTTAAGAGATATGATGAAATTCTTAATATTGAGATTTCACTGGTGAAGACTCAAAGAAGCCAAGATTGAAAGCAGCAAAGGAGTAGAAATCAGGCTATACACATCCAGTTTGTAGCACTTGGAAAATATATCTCCAGTTTCAGGTGATTCTATTTTCATGATGCTGTTAGAAATTGTACCTAATTTGGGGTGCATGGGTGGCTCAGTCAGTTAAGCATCTGACTTTGGCTCAGGTCATGATCTCATTGTTCGTAGGTTCGAGCCCCACCTTGCACTCTGTGCTGACAGCTCAGAGCCTAGAGCCTGCTTCAGATTCTGTGTCTCCCTCTCTTTCTGTCCCTCCCCTGCTTGCATTCTGTCTCTCTTTATCAAAAGTAAATGTTTAAAAAAATAAAAGAAAGAAAATGCACCTAATTTATCTAAAATACATATTCTTTCTCAATGAACCCATGATCTAATAAACAAGCTTATTATTATAGCATGTTGTTTCCCTGAAACAATGCAAGGAACTTAGTTCATATATTTGTGCCAAAAGTATTTATGTAGTCAAGTAAAAAGATTGGATTTTATTTTTTTTCCAAAGAATAAAGTAACACCTTGTGGCATAAAATAGTTTTCTTGACCTTATGTATAAAAAGTCTGCATAAAAATCATTCCAAAATATAGTAGTTTAAAACAAAAAAATATTCTACTTTATATGTTCTGTGTCTCTGGAATTGAAGAACATGTTGGCTGAATGACTTTAGCTTAGGGTCTCTCATGCATTCAGAGATTGGCTATGAACAGTGGGAAGCTGGAATAGTTGAAGGTTGGCTGCTTTTCTCTGCATGATCTTTCCAGGTGATCTAGTTTGGGCTTCTTTAAAGCATAATAGACTCAGGGCTGGCAAGAGCTCATAAGAAGGCTCAGGGCTCCAGGGCAAGTGTTTCTGGAAACCAGACCTGAATTACACCAAGCCTCAGATATTACTAGTGCTGCAACTTCTAATAGTAACAACTGAGTCTCAAGCCCACTGATATCAGGGAGAGGGATCCTAGAACTCAGCTCTTGATGGAAATGTCAAGATCATTTTGTAGAAGAGCAGGTTGGATAGAGGATATTGTTGTAACCATTTAGGGAAAATACAGTCTGCCATAGCCACTAAGAGCTAAATAGTATCCTATCCTCTGAGTTTATGAATTTGCAAACTACAGTGTCCAGTGATTTGTCCAAAGTACCTCTGTTAGTGGCAGAGCTAGAAATAAAATATTATCTCCTGACCTCCAGTCTTATATTTCCCTTTGTGAGCAGAGTGCCTCCTAGGATGTACCAAAAGAAAAATCAAGGCCTAGAAACATGACTGATACAAAATAACTACGGGACATGGAAAAACTAAGATACACATAAAATAGAAACATATGCTAGAAATCTGTACATGTAATGTCTTAACTGAATGTATGAATTTTACATTACAAATTCATGCATTTGATTATTTATTCACTCAAAACTTGTTTTAGGCCCTTAATGTTAAGGGAAAATTTGAACACATATCAAGTAAATTAAAGAAATTTCTTCTGCTTAGGGCTCTACTCTGATAAAAAAGAAAAGTGCAAACATCAAATATAATATAATATTATCATAAATACCTAATTTGGAGAACTGAAATTGTTTGCTTGAATAGCCCTGAAACATCCTTAGATTTTATAAGTATATGGTCAGATGCTGCTTAATTTACACACTAGAACTGTGTTCAGTATAATGTATAAAACAAAAGGATATTTTCCATAAGTGTGAAAATAGGTTATTTTTAAATCCTATAGTTTTTTGTCGAAAGAAACAGAAGCTTCAGACTATGGCCCAAGTTTTTCTCTAAAGCTTTCTGACAATATATTAATAATTCTTTTGGTTATATAGAAAAAATGCTTAATGATTTTATTTCTTTAATTACTCTCTAAACACCTAATTTTTCAAAGTGTAAAAATGTATCAATAAGCTACACTAGGTCCTGAAGAAGGTGGTACCCAAGGCATTTTAGCTGAAGATAACGGAATTACTTTTGGTGAGTGGGTGTAAGAGATTATGGGAACTGCAAGGTAATTGAAGAGTCATAAGACGTAGGGAGGGCAACTGTACCAAGGATAGAGTAGATGTTAAAAACACCTAAAAAAAACCTACATAAATCTTAAATCCATGACTTTAGAATGTTGCTGTATAGTCTTCATATTCCTGCACTGTGACCTGGCAAATATGGAACAGTGCACAGAAGTAGAAGTTTCTAGGTGGTATTTGAGGAACCTGCGTAAAGTTAGAATGCAAATTCAGACAAAAGTAGCTCCAGGGCATTGGAGCAGAGGAACAACCAATGGTGCCAGGAAACCAAAAGATGTCTAGGTCTAGTTTAAGGTTTGAAAAGTAGTTAAAGTTTAGAGTTAGAAAAATATATTTGGAATAA
Organism: Suricata suricatta; assembly: GCF_006229205.1. NCBI lineage: Eukaryota > Metazoa > Chordata > Mammalia > Carnivora > Herpestidae > Suricata > Suricata suricatta. The sequence goes on from NC_043702.1 coordinate 21,824,256, forward strand.
AGAGCCATCTTTTTAGAGAAGAGGTAGAGAGGATAAGACTATAGAATTCTCAAATATAACTTTAAATTTTTTTAATTTTTAAGTTTTTATTTAAATTCTAGGTGGTCAACATATAGTGTAATATTGGTTTGAGGAGTAGAAGTTCGTGATTTATCACTTACATATCAGTGCTCATCACAGCAAGTACCCCCTTTAATACCCATCACCCATCCAGCCCATTCCACCCACTTCCCCTTCAGCAACTCCCCCAATTCAAACACAACTGCTTTTCAGAGTCCAAAGAATAAAAAAATATATACTGAATATGGAAATTGATCAAAGCAATCAGCTGTTAGCAGGGAGGATCATTTTGATAAAAAATAGAATTTCAATATTTATTATTTATTGAAAACCAACAGAGCATTGGTAGTCATAACAAACTTTTCGAAATAGCAACTATTTTCATGTAACTATTTTGAAAGATTTTCTAAAAATTAATTTTTAGTTACATTCTGAAAGTTACATTCTGAAAGTTATAGTCATGTAAAGTTTACTTACAGCAATTGCTTATTGTATCGTTATTTTAACTTACAATCGTTTTTTCTAACATGTTAGAGCCATTCTTCAGAGTCTCAGGTACCATGTTCAGTTCACTAATTTCTCCAAAAATATGGAGAGTAATTTAAAAATCATATACATAGTCATTTTAAGTATTTATTTTCATAACTTCAGCTTATCGTTGAAGGAGTCACATGCTGAGTGAGCTGAAAATTCTATTAATTAGTTACACACTAGTAAGTAAGCTTTAAATCCCAATGCCAATTAAGTCTATTTATAATTGCATTGGGCTGATTAATATAGGACATGTCTCCAATTTTCATATGGATTCTGATCCTGTGTTACATATATAAAAGTAGTTATTTTAAATACATTCACCTTATATGTTTATTCCCTCCCCTTCTCTCTGTGTGTGTGTTAATACATATATATATGTATGAAGGCTTTTCTTTATTTCTTTTACAAAGACAACTGATTGAGTAAATATCCAAGAAAGCCATTATAGTAGGAGTTTGTGTGATACACAATGCATTGGAATTAAAATTATACTTATAAAACAATTAATAAATGGCTGTGAAAGTTCTAAATTGGAACTTCGGAAACATTACTAGTGATCACATTATAATTTCATGTATTTTTGTCTACTATGTGACTTGGGGGTGAAATGTGACCTAGGCTCCATGGTGACTGAAGATTTGAGAATTTTTGTCCCTATTCACAGGCTGCCTAGAGGCAGTCAGTATGCTGGAACTCTGAGCTGGGATAATGAGTCTGATGAGAAAATCTGTAGAGAAGGGCTATGGAAATAGGGAAATACTTTCTATTTACTGATGCCAATCCAAACTCCCTGTTGTTTGATATTTTATAAGCATAATCTAAAATATTTTTTCATTCAAATGCTTAGGAAATTAGTTGCCTATACACATTGATTAAACATTATTGGTGAACTCCTGAAGGTAAATATGGACATTTAAACATAAACTCTTAAAAACTGATATAACTATAATATTAAATTAGAAGACACTTGTGACATATAAAGTATAGACTGAAATTCATTGTTATAATAACTATAGCCTTTTATTTGATTATATGTATATCTGGATATAATGAAATGTGATTTATTATACTCATAATTATATGAGATTATTTAATTAGTTACTCACAATTACATAATTAGCATATGGCTCCATAAAACATTAGGCCAGGTTCCATATATGAATTGTATGAACCCTTATTCCAAGGAGACAAGTTTTCTCCAAGAATAAACTGTACTTTGAGATTATTTTATAAATAATATGGGCAAACTTGTATGTTAAAATCAAGTTTTTTTGTTCCTATCTTGAGTTCATCTCAAGGGACTACTGAAAAAGATGGTGAGCACTTAATATCACATTTTTCCTCCTTGATTATTGATACCACTTAGAATAATGCTCCTTTTGGTTCTATTTCTACAGTCAAATTGATTAAAACTCATTTATCACTGTAGAGAGACAAATATTTCAAGGCATTGAACCAGGTTTTCATGCTCTCTCCAGTCTCCTCAGTCTTTGAACACTTAGTTACCACTTCCATAAATTTAGACCATGCCTCAGGATCTTAGAGAGGATTTTATTAAACTTGCTTTTCATTAAGACCCCAAACATTTATCTTTCCAATTATTGATTTTCCAAGTCCCAAGCTTAAGACAATTCAGTTTTCCCAATGAGCAAGTCATTCCTGAGGTAAATTTTTATTTTACCAACAAAAGGAAACAATCAGTGTATGGCCGCATCTACCAAAATGATAATTCATAAATTGCAATTAGCATGTGAATAGAAGATGCATGTGAATAGAAGATGTCAAATATGTGCTGACAGAAGTCATTATGTTTGTAAGCTATTTCTTAATAGAAGAGATTTATGTACCTGCATTATGGTGACTTCATGAAATATAGTTTTCACACCACACGGTGGGGATTTATTGTATTATTTGTAATATTAACTAGTTCATGTGTTTTCACTTTCTTATAGCTAGTGAATAAATCGACTCAATTATTCAAAAATAAAAGGAAATGCATTTTTTTCTTAATTTTTTAATGTTTATTTATTTTTGAGAGAGAGACAGAGTGCAAGCAGGGGAGGGCCAGAGAGAGAGGGAGACACAGAATCCAAAGTAAGGTCCAGGCTCTGAGCTGTCAGCACAGAGCCTGATGTGGGGCTTGAACCCACAAACTATGAGAACATGACCTGAGCCAAAGTTGGATGCTTAACCAACTGAGCCACCCAGGTGCTGCTGTTTTTTTTTTTTCCTTAATCATTTATTTTTGAAACCAAAATACTTTGGTAGGTTCAGTTAATACAGTTGGGAGTTTTCTTACTTATCAAGAATGCAGAGATTGAATAAGAAGCAAAATTCAAAATCATTCAATATAAGTTGCTGAAGGAGAAAGAGATCAAGCCTCTGAAGTTTCTCTCTTTTCTTGATGTAAATCAAATTTTAAAAGGTTAATTTTAGCCTTTCTTTGTTTTTACAAACAAAAAATTATAATGAGTCACCTCTTCTTTGCATCTCCCTTTGGTTTTGAGATTCCTAATCTCTCAATTAGGTATCTTCTAGAGATTTGACTGAGTGGTTGGCCATTTGGATTATCTTCTTTGTCAATGGGTGGAAGTTGCAAGATAAAACTTCAAAGGAGGGGTAGAGTCTAAGATCTCTGAAGAAAGGGAAACTAACAGGTTGAAATAAGAATTAGACTTGTGAACTTAAATTCATAAAGCCATAATTTTCTAATGGGCTAAGTGATCCAGCCTAGGAATTATAGGATCATAGTCACAGGAGATTGGAGCAGCTTTTCTAGTTTTGACTAATTTATCTCCTTGCCTCTAGGCAAGATTAAGCTAAGCTGTACCAGACAATTGATAACCTGCATCTTTCTTTAAATTCCTCAGGATATGAAATTTTGGAAGTTTCAGCTAAAAATCTTCTTCAATGCTACTAACAAACTCTAATCACTATCATGTTTCTTTTATACAAGTTGCTTCTCTTTAATGGCAGACTAAGTCTTTTCCTTTGTCTTATACTTATGGAGGATAAAAGGCAGTGCCCTGTAAAATAATTAACTGCAAGGTTATTAAACTATACTCTTCCCACATCTCTTCCAGTTTAAGTAATACTCTTAAAAAAATAGTTTCTACATGAATTTATTTTATTTTAAAATGTTTATTTTTGAGAGAGAGAGTGAAAGAGAGAGAGAGAATCTCAAACAGGCTCCTCGCTGTCAGCACAGAACCTGATGTGGGGCTCAAACTCATGAACCATGAGACCATGATCTGAGCCAAAATCAAGAGTCAGATGCTTAATGAGCTAAGACACCCTGGTGCCTCTATTTTATTTTTTAACTAGCTGATTTTACTTCTTAGAGTAGTTTTAGAATTATAGAGAAATTGAACAGAAAGTACAGATATTTTTTTATCATCAGTTCATTTTTATTTAACTCTATAGGAAAAACTCTGATTCTTTTGAAAATGTTGTCACTAAAGAATTTAAGTGAAGCAATAAAGCCATATGTACTGATACTTTGTGTAAATGTTATAACAACATAAAAAATGCCAGAAAAATGGGATGAGCACCTTCAAATAATAGTGCATAACTAAGTTGTACTAGCTGATGATATTGTCTATAAAGGTACAGTTAAAGGTTAGAAGAGACCTAATGACTTCACTAAGTTTTCAGAAAGATGCAATTATCCATTTCTATGGACAGCTAAAGGAAAATAAATTATCTATACCTACTCTTATACATATTTCATAGAAAGAGTTGGGACTGTAGATATAATTTCTAGTCTACTCCTGAATATTAAGATAGATATTGGAAGGAAAAGGTTGCCAAATAAAAGTAGTCCATCAGGATATGTATTTTTCATGATTATGAGCTTTTTCAGCATACATTTACATTTAATTATGTATGTGCTGTGGAATGTATTCCTCTTTCATATAAAATAAGTGCTTAGTAGAATTTATATAAATTCTAGGTCTCTATTATACATTTTTGATGACTGATTTGCATTATGATCTCAGATGATTTTTATCTGGCACAATTGGCCAATTTCTGAATAGCATCTAGAAGGCATTATCTGAAGTAGATTGTAAAGGTAAATTTTATAAATCCTTAGAGAGTTTGTAGAAAAAACAAAAAGGAAAAGTTCACATTTCTTAGTTAAAAACTTCTAGTCTGCTTTTCTATTCTATGACACTCTTTCTAAACATTGCTTTGGTGGTGGTGTGTGCTAGATACGGAACTGTGCATTTGGAACAAAAATCATAGTTTTTTTGTTGTTTTTTAAAATTTTTAATGTTTTTTGAAATTTATTTTTGAGAGACAGAGAGAAACAGCGTGAGCAGGGGAGGGTCAGAGAGAGGGAGACACAGAATCTGCAGCAGGTTCCAGGCTCTGAGCTAGCTGTCAGCACAGAGCCCGAAGCGGGGCTTGAACCCACAAACCGTGAGATCATGACTTGAGTTGAAGCCAGATGCTTAACCAACTGAGCCACCCAGGCACCCCCAGAAATCATAGTTTTTAAGGGATTCTAACTGGAAACCAACTTTTTTTCTTACTTTTCAGGTAATAAATCTTATATATCTATCTGCAATAGATTAGAACTGAGAAGGCCTGAATGATATAATGACTAGAGGACAGAGACCCTGCCCTCAGAGAGTATATATTCTCTTTAGGACTGTGCCTAATGACAAATAAAGTAACCACACCAGATACAACTGCGCATTTGAATTGTTTGCCTTTGGAGGGTTTTTTGTTTGTTTGTTTTGTTTCATGACATTAATATGAGGGATATCAGGAAGAATAATTCAGTCTCCTGAGGGTAGTTTTGTGCTGCTTTGAAACCTTTAAATTAGGGCGGGGGGATAAGGGAAAACCTCTCCAATATGGCAAAGTGGGAAAAACATTGAGAGACGAGGGAAGCACCTGAATATCAGTCCCGTTCTGTCCCTATTAGAGTTTGGGAAGTCTCTAATTGACTTCTGTGATTCAGTCTCCTCATCTTTCTTCAGTTATCACTCCACATAGGTACACAGTACTTCTCTGGATTGGGTACTGTCTCCTTGGCCTGGGTGGTGGAGGATGTACCTGTGAATGGCAGTTCTTACTATTTTTCATTTGTTTTTCCTCAATGAGAACTTTATGAATTTTAAACAGTTTCAAAGTGTCATAGTAAAACAAAAGTACACTTACGCTTCTTAATTACGTAGCTGGTGTATTTAATAGTAACTAGGTCTATCACATTTATAACAATAACAACTTTCCGCTCTCAGGGCTGCTGTGCAGGGATATGACAACCTGAGTGTCCTCTCCTCATCTATGATGTGACACTAATACTGCTCCATCCATGTCAAAGGGACTTCAGGGAGAAAGCAGTGAAAAAATGTCTGTCAAACAGCTAGATGAATTACAGTTGGTCTTATTATTAAACAGTCTTAATACATGTCCATTAAAATGAATGTTTACATTTGTTTTTCAAAGTCAGTTTAAAGTCCACTTTCAGGGTGCTTAGGTGGCTCAGTCAGTTAAGGGCGGGACTCTTGATTTCCACTCAGGTCATATCTCACGGCTGTGAGATTGAGCCCCGAGTCGGTCTCCATGCCAAGCATGGAGATGGCCTGGGATTCTCTCCCTCCCTCTGCCCTTGTCACATTCTTGCACATATGCACACGCTTTCTCAAAAAAAATTAATAAAGTCCACTTTCATAGAAGGAAAAGGAGAAAGCTTTTTCTAAATTTAGAAAAGGTATCTATTCTAACAATGATGGCTTATTGTTTAGGGGTTCTAGAGTTTCAGTTCCGCAATATGAGTTTTAGAGCAGCTACTGTACAATAATGTAAATATAGTTAACACTACTAAAATGGACCTTTAAAAGTAACCAAGATGGTAAATTCTATGTTTTTTAAACCACAATTCAGATAAATAAAATAAAAGACAGTTCATTGAGTAACTACATCAGAGCTCTGACTCTAGTAGCCTCAAAAATCTCAAAATTCATTTTCTAAAACTTTTTTAATGTTTTTATTTATTTTTGAGAGAGACAGAGACAGAGACAGATAGACAGAGCATAAGCATGGGAGGGGCAGAGAGAAAGGGAGACACAGAATCTGAAGCAGGCTCCAGGCTCTGAGCTGTCAGCACAGAACCCAACACAGGGCTCACACTCACGAATGGTGAGATCATGACCTGAGCCGAAGTCAGACATTTAACTGACTCAGCCACCCAGGCACCTCTCAAAATTCATATTGTAAATAGATTTTCATGATGAACATCCAGGTATGGCAACTGAATGCCAATTTTCAAATAACAAATATAATTTACTCCTAAGAAATGTTAGCTGCAGGTATGTTTATTGTTAAGAACAAAAATATTTCTATCAGAGAAAGTAATCTTTTACAATGTTTAGTAGTTATATGAGTTAAGTTTAGCAAATCAAACACCAACCATGAATTTTGTAGGAAGAAAAAACTAGATACCATGTGGAATCCTAAACTATTCAAGTGATCTAGTATTTAATTTATGCAATATTCACTTAATAGTACCTTGTTAATAACAGCTATAATGTTAATTTAACAAAATATCTTCAGCTTATATTGAATTAATTTTTCTGATTAAAATGCAATTACAATTTTGCCATCTGAACTTGGCCCTGATTGAACAAATTAACACTGGTAAATCTAATTCTTGTACCACTGGGAAGATAACATTAGGATTGTTTATGATGATATGAAATAATCACAAGATGATCCTGTGCATAAAAATAACTCTAGAAAGACTGCTAGATTTCAAGGAATTGATAAGATTATAGGGGCAACTTCCACTGAAATTGGGCACTATGAAACAAACAGTTGTAAAAGAGTGATAATTCAAGAAGATGGAAAGTTAGACATAAAATATCTTATTATCATATATATTCAGATTATATAGTCCTACTGTCAACTTAATTTTGAGGTAACATTTGAAAAGAATGTAAGTTTTGAATCACTAAATTGTACACATGAAACTAATATTACAGAGTATGTTAACTAACTGAAATTTAAATAAAAATTTTTAAAGATCCCTAGAAATAGTATATTTGAGTTGCTATCCTATATGGATATGTTACACTTTATGAAATACAAATAAATTGTATGACTAACTATATTAAGGGTTATTAATGCAATAATGTCGTCTAAATTACAATAGACTTCTACAGCATAAGATCCTATTTATAATTCCACCATTTGCTTTAGAATTAGATACAATGCTTTGATTTCTAAATGTATAACAAGAACCTTGTAGACTTAGAAAAATCATACCATAGTTCCCAAATGTGAAAAACCAATTAAAACTACCCTTTCAGTTTTAATCTTCATATGTGGAACCTAAATCATATTAAATTTCTTTCCTTCTACATATTCTTTCAAAAATGTACTTTTACATTATACTTTTTATCCCAGGTGATTTTTTAATTTTTTAAAAATGTTTATTTATTTTTGAGAGAAAGAGCATCAGCAGGGGAAGGGCAGCGAGAGAGGGAGACACAGAATCCAAGTACTAGTATTAATAACACAATAATGCAATCTAAATTACAGTAGACTTTTACATCATGAGATATCAGCACAGAGCCTGATGCAGGGCTCCAACCCACGAACCATGAGATCATGACCTGAGCCAAAGTTGGACGCTTAACCAACTGAGCCACCCAGGCGCCCCATCCCAGGTGACTTTTTATAAAGAAAATTAGATGAACTAAAGATAAGGTTACTTTTAGGAAAGGGAATTATACAATCATAGAAAAAAATTATATTATGCTTACTATTATTTGATTTGGCAAGTAAAAAATGTTGAATCACTGAAGTATTGGCGCCAGATTATTACCGTACTTTATAATGATGTAAGAGATAAGTACAATTTGCAACTTACTTTAAATTTAATTTAATCCCTGCCTTTCCCAGGAGGATTATATGTGTTAAATATTTAAGTAAATTTATCATTATTATTTTAATGTAAATCCATAGATGTCCTCAGGAATCTAGTAATGTTGAATTCTGAGGCATTCTCCATGAAAGGAGATCATTCATGATTATATGATGCTATTTATCTTATGAATAAAACACTAACAGTAATTAATAAATCAAAATCTATGTTTTTAATGTTTGGTAGCCAGTTCATTATATACTATTAACTCAAAAATGTTCCCAGTCTCTTATGGATCATATCTCAGAAGGCTTTAAAGAAGTGCATTCTTTAACTTTAGAAGTATTACCTTATATCAGAACAGACCCTAGATCCAGAGCATAAAGAGAAGAGTAACAATATGGTTGCAAAAGTGATAAAACTGTGCTTCCTTGTTATTACATTATTGCTGATGAAATAGGGGCTCACAATAATCTAGCTCCTGATTTTCAGGAAAAAATATCCTTATTCTGAAAATAACATTCCACCTGACCTTAATGATGAGGTTTGAAGATTAAATGTACACATTATTAATATGGAAAGAATGGGTCGCCATGAGGAGAATAAGTTCCAGGAATACAATGGGGGAAATGCCAGGTGGAGGGCTCAAAATAGATGACATGCTGGTTTTCTAAGGAAGAGGGAATACACCGTGTGTCACTCTCAGCTTTGCATAAATCTTATGGATACTTCTCCTTCTATAGTCACTCTCAGGATGCAGGATATATTCAGAGAACTTATCTGAATCCAGAGGATGCCCAAAGCTTCATAACTGAAAAATCTCTATGCCTGATAGTCATCTTATTTGGTGAGTTATGAAGACAAATGCTGGGTAATCAAATTATAGGAGGTGAGTTCAAAAATTATATTTTTAAGAATAAGACTTTATTCTTATCATTTCCTTTTACTAGTAATTCTTTGTAATCCCCCTACACTCTTAATATAATTTTATTGTATTAAACTTGAACAGTTTAAACTGTATCTATCACCATGTTTGGTTTATAGGAAATAAATGCTCATTAGATGTAGCTGTAATTATTACTGAGCTTCCATTACAAGTATTAATTGGTCTGAGTTTGCTAGTAGGCACCTGCTGGGAATTAAATACACAATAATATGGTCTGACAGATGGCTAGGTCCTAGTTATCAAATTCATGAATTAAATACATATACTTACACTCCTATAATATTCCTTTAATAGAAGATGAAGAATTTAACATGTATTTTTTCCTTCATAGTAACAAACAATTCCCATTTAAATTTACTGTATACATTGCACTGCTATGTCCTTCAAATTTGTTCAAAATTAAAAAATAAAAAGCTAAAGAATAGACAAAAATTCTATGTTCTAGTAGCTATAGGGTAAAATGATAGATTTGGTTTTATACTGTACTGCAGTGGTAACAGTAATACATAGAGACAACAAACAATTTAACTGTATTGTTGGAAATAAATGTTACTGCTGCTAAAATAAAAAACTAAATAAAATCTAAATGGTTTAAACATTGCAATGTGTATTATTTGGCCTATGGGCATATGGGTGAAAGAGAAGTGAATAATTGTTAAAACCTTGGGGACCACAGACTACTCCTCTGTCCCACTAATGGTAAAATATTCAAATATTCAATGGCATAAAAGGGAAGGTAGATAGACATTTTTTAATCCCATGCAACACTTACTGAATACATTCCATTCAGGAAGCAGGGAGGGGTCTTTAGAGTTTTAGGTTAATTAGTGCATGACAACTCAATGCTCGGACAACTACAATTCAATATTTATTTGAGAAATGTGGGGTGCAATGTCTATTTGAAGCACATTTATTTGAGAAAGGTAGGTATTTATATGGGAAAATACTTTTAAATCATTAAAATGTTAAATTTAGACTCTGACTTAATAATATCAGTGTATTTTTTATCCTAGTTGTGGAAATTTGCTTTTGTCAAATGTACTGTTGATCTCTCAGCTTGCTATCAATTAAAGCCATCTAAATCAATACTACATAAACAGGTGCAGCCTTTTTACAAATACAACATCTAGGTGTATGTAGACTTATTAATGCATCAGTGGCCCTTGAATGAAAAATAAATTTATTTCCAAATTACTCCAAAGGATCATTATTTGAAATACTTTTTTTATAATTTTCAGGACTATTACCTAAATATTTCCAAACTGCTTATGAGCCATTAACTGTTTCTTTTTTCCCCTTGGATGTTAAAGATAGCAACTAACAATAAAAAACTAATATTTGAATGTGTATTTGTGTGTGTTTCTGAGTAGGAAGTAGATGGGGGGAGGGAGATTCCCTACTATAGTTGAATCAGGTGAATCTGAGGTGAAATTCTGATTTGGGTATTTATCTTCTGTGAGAACTGGGAATGTGAACTGACCTGTTGGAATCTTTACTTTATCTGCAATACTGTTTTGAGATTAAATGGAGTATTAGTCATTAATTTAGGTTAATGCAGAAATTAGCTAGCTGACATAAATATCCAGAACAGGAAACAATAAAGTCAAACAATATAATTTAATATACAAAATACTCTATCATGGGTTCACTATTACAGAATTATTGCAATGGAAAGGTTGCTGCATATTAAATCTTCATTTTCTTTGTCTCACATACTGAAAATTTAGGGAAATCATTCTAATTTAGTTATTTTTTTACTCCATCTGCTCCAATATGTTAGGTGTTTGCCTGTGTTTCTACATTCATCATGTATAATGTTGGAAAGTAAGAGAAAACTCAGTGTGAGATTAAATTAGCAAAAATGGAATAGTTCATTATTGTACTGAACTTAGTTGCTATTGTTATAAAAAGGAGCAATATTGATTAACATAAGAACTCTGTAGCAGAGCAGAAAGTTATACAGATTATAGATGTTTGATTATAGTTTCTTCTCTTACATGTTCAGTGCTGTCTTCCACTTTTCTAAAAATAGCATTAAGTCACCATTTGTATCTGATTCCTCCAAAATAAAAAATAAGCACTGAACTATTATTTTTTGTTTTTAATATTCTAATTTATAGAGTTTTTTTTAAAACATAATTAGTAATGCTTAATTTTTATGCTGCAAAATGTTTAAATTATTGTATCTGAACAAAGAAATTTCATTCAAAAATTTTCTCTGGTTTTCAAATGTATCTATGGACAATGCTTCATTAGAATAATAACACTTGAAAATTTATGCATCCTTCTTTATTGTTTATTTATTATTTTTTTATGTTTATTGAATTTGGGAAGAGAGAGAGACAGACTGTGAATGGGGGAGGAGCAGAGAGAGAGGGAGACACAGAATCTGAAGCAGGCTCCAGGCTGAGCTGTCAGCACAGAGCCCGATGTAGGGCTCAAACTGACAAAACTATGAGATCATGACCCAGGCCAAAGTCAGATGTTCAACTGAATGAGCCACCCAGGCACCCCAATGTAACCTTCTTTAGATAAAAATTGGCAAGATGATAAAAGATTCATGCCATTCATTCTTTCTCATATTGTTAGCTATTTTTATAGGATAAGATATGTTTTCCTCTACTGTACTATAAGATTCTATAATATTCCAGTAAGTGGTCTTTAAATCACTCACAAACCTTTTCCTCAAACTCAGAGCTAGCTGTGTTTTTTCTTATGTGCTCAAAATGGCATATTTTATATATAGTAGCATATTTTGTTCTATAGTGAAATTATTCATTTTTTGGTCTGTTTCTCCCAGTAGACTGGAAGGTCCTTGAAGGCAGGGACTATGTTTTGCCTATGGTTTTATCCTCCACATCTAAATGATATATGCTTTGTTAAAAGAATAAAAGAGTGTTCCATGGCAGGAAGTATTTAACATTTCTCTGCAGCCTTCATTCTACCATGGAATTCTTCCTTGGTCATGAATACTCAATGAATATTAGGGTATTGATTGTCCTTTCCCTACTTTCAATATCATGCCAAAGTCAATGTCTTGCCTGACTCTGACTTTTGTTTTCCTTTAATATTTTTTTTTGTTTAATTAAGGTGAAAATTATGAGTTTGTTAATGGGGAAAATTGCTAATGAATGTCAAATCAGGTACTCATTCTGTCACCAATTTAGCATGGACCTTTCAAGACTTTAATATGAATCTTGCTGAGCTTTCATTTCCTCACTTGTTAAATATGAATCATAATACTTTGACTTTTTATTAGAGATGAAATGGTGTGATTGTAAAAATGCTTGGAAAGGATAAATAACTTGATAGAAAAGGGGTTGTCCAACTTTAGCATTCATGAGAATCATTTAGAGGTCATTGTAAAATGCTGATGGCTGGGCCCTAGCCTTAGTTTCTCATTCAGAAATTCTGGGATCCAAGTGTTTGCATTTCTTACAAGTTTCCATTAACTGCTGAAGCTGCCAATGAAAGGACCACACTTTGAGAACCACTGAGAGGGAACTGTTATTATATAGTGGTTAAAGAGTTTCATTTATACCTATACTGATATTATAATCCCTTAATATTCAAATATTTTAGTTATTCTACTCTCCTAGTTTAATATATTCTTTTTTATGTCAATACTTAGTAGTTTGAAACTCACTTATAAAAAGTGAGGTAAAATTTCCTACCCATGTATTTAATGTGTGAAAATGATAAATTATTTGATCAGTTGTGGTATAATACCATCAAAATGAAAAAAAATGAAAAATGCTTTCAAGAAAACTTTTCCAATGGTATGCATATTGAATTACGATGTAAATCCACGGGTCATAAAATATAGTTGGAACTTGCAGAAAGTTAGCAAACTTGAATAACAATTAACTCCCAATTGTACTAAGTTCTTAAGAAAAGTAGATTTGGATCATGAATTTAAACAATTTGATACATTAATCTACTTGGCCCACTCTACTAATTGGAATGCATGCTTGCAGCATACTATGTGACAGACTTAGTGAATGATTATTTCTTTGCCAGGGCATATTCAATATTCAATTATTTTCTTGTTAATAATTTATCCTGCATAATAGAGAAAACACTGTAAATAACCATCCGTCTCTAGGAGCAGCTTTTATATTTACAAATAGACATAGCACAGAATCTCAGCAAGAGGCATATAGAAAGAAAGAACATTCCAGGTTAAGTGGTTAAATAAAGGAATTTGCCAGACTTCCATCTCTAAACTAGTTGCTATTCTTACCTCCTCATCTAGATAAAATAATGATAACCCAAGACTGGTTTGTAACTGAGAAAGATAGTTTGGTAGAAAAAATTCAAAGGTTTTAGGGTATTTCCATACCTACCTAAATAATTAGTATCCATGGGGAACAAATTTTTATTTATAACACAAACACCTAGCTACCTAATGAGAAGTTGGAATTTTCAAAATGGCTGCCGTCTACGGCAAAAAAAAAAAAAAAAAAAAAAAAAGAGAGAGAGAGAGAATGGATGCAGGGGTCAGCTAAAACAACCATTACAGTTAACTAGGGAAGAAAAAGGCAGCTGCATCGTGATACAGAAAAAGTGGGGCTATGCAAAGTCAACATGTTAGTCTCTGGGAGATGATATGCACATATTGCAGTCCTGACTAGGAAAGGAGTTAAAGCAAGGATGCCAGGAGATGAAATATATGTAGCTTTGGGGGATAATGAAATAAATTATTCATATCATTGGCTTTTATTTATTTATTCCTGTCTTGTCCTGGAAAATATTTTAGGGATATTTGGCAGCAAATGTTGAAATTGTTCCTAATACTGACTTTAGCTTATTAATTTTGACATTATTGAGGCAGCAAATTACCCAGATCATGGCTTATAGTCAGAATAAGTTATATAGAAGATGCATAATCTCTAAAAGTTCCCATAATCATTACTTGACCAAAATTAATTGGAATAATTATCAGGAGGAAGACAGAATTTAACAAGTTTTAGGCATGAGGTTTATGTGATTTTTAGTACTCAATTTAAAACAATAATTTGTACTGAAAAATCTTTGTGCAAAAAACTTTATTTCATTTATTTAGATTTTCTGGACTGATTCTTTAGACTGGAGTACTGTCATACCTTTGAGATGTCAATAAAAGATAAGTAAAAAGCCCAAGCTATATGAATACATAAAGTAAAACTTTCAAAGATCCAATTATTAAAAGTTTAAGAAACCAAGCACATTTAAGGGCCAGGAATTAGTCCCAACAAGAAATTACCTTTTCTTCTCTCATAGACCAAACTGCTATTGGAATAATCCTTGAATTTCATGTTTTATTATCTCTTATTTTTCAACCATGTGCTTAAAATATGAATTTATGTGATTCTATTAATGTGTTTACTAGGGTAAATTTTAGAGGAAATGTGTGCAAGGGCTTTACTTAGCCTTTAAATCAGTTTGCTGATCTGGGCAATAGCACCCAAATTTTAGTGAGCAGCAAAGAGTCAAGATTGGGAATAAGGCCTTGATCAATGTTGCTTGTCTTCCAGACCTGAAACCTGACAACAAAATGGTGGCTGTAATGTGTGTGTGTGTGTGTGTGTGTGTGTGTGTGTGTGTGTGTGTGTGTGGTTAATGCTTTTGCTTTTTGTTTTGTTTGCCCTTTACTTGTGACTTTGAGGTTCTTTTCACTAAATGGTCAGTCTTTTTCCCTGACTCCTTACATCTGGGCTTGGCCTTATGACTTGCTTGGTCAAGGCCAATAGAATGTTATTAGACTTGACATAGAGACTTTAAAAAGCACTTGTGTAATTTTTACTTTTCTCTTGTACTTTCACCATTATCTTAGAAGAACGTTAGGCAAACCTCCCATAGGATGACAAACCACAGGGTCAGACTTAAACATCCCAGCTAAGGTCCTCCTAGACTAGCCAGTCCCTACCAATCCACAATCAGACCGTGGACAAGTGAAGGACAGCTGAAATCCTGAGATTTATGAGAAATAATAAACACTTTTGTTTTAAGCCAGTAAATTTGGAGTAGTTTGTTATGTAGTGATTTGCACTCCAGGCTACAGACTGAATCCCACTGACGGCTTTCTCCCGCAAGTAGTCAGAATCCTTGATTCGGGAGGACTGCCTAGTTAAAAAAAAAAGTACAATTTCTAGACAGTAAAAGACCCAAATATAAGAAATGATGTTATCAACTTATTTGAAATTGCTTCTGGGTATCGACAGAGGCATTTAGTTGACAGGCTGAATTTTAATGCCACAGTTTAAATAATTGGAAAAAAAATTACCCCACATTTATCCTCACTGATTTTTTAAATCAGATATTATATTATAAGCAAAATGAACTAAGGTATGGGCCACTACATGGATTACATACTCAACAATTATAAAAGTAGCTTTGCTTCTCTTTTTTGATGTTTGAAGTCAAAGAAAAGTATATGAAATTTTGTCTGATCTGTTCTAGGGCTGAGAAATCCTCTGTGATGGTTGTGGTTTTGGTAATACTAACACTTGGTCACATATATGAAAGCAGTTTTGGTACATTAGTAGATAGTAATTCAATTTCATATATTGATATCCTTGCCTCTTATTCTTTAAAATATATGCAGAATGCAACTGTTTGTTCCTGAGCATACTGACCAGCTTGCCTTTCTGAAGAATGTTCTAAGTTTTATTGATTCACTTTACTCATTCTGCTCCCTATGGAAAACTTCTCCTCATCCTTTGAAACCTATTTCAAATATCTCTTCCTTTGGACACCCTGGCTCAGTGCCTCAGGGCTGAAACATGCCCTCTTCTGATCTCTACACTTTATTACTACAGCACTCACTCCACTGCAATTCTTATGCATATACTTATGTCATTCAGGCGCGGTTAACTATCTAAGGGTGGGGGTCATCTCTTAGTCATATATATCTTCTGCACAGTATTAGAATCAATTTGGCACTTAATAAATATTTAAAAAAATGATCACTGGGAAAATATATTTTATTATAATAGAAATAATGTTTCTGTAGGGAGATTCTTAGTACATAGTACATTCTAAAGAGAATACTTATTTTTAAATATTATTACCAAAGTTATTTTTATTGCTTTGATTTTTGCTGCAGAAAAACTACCTCTTAAACTGTTAATCAAACATTCCATTCCAATGGTATACATTTTATTGTTCTAAAGCAAAAGTTTTTTCTTCTTTTTTTAATCTTTCTCTTGTTCTATGTTTATTATTACCTATTTGATTTTGTTTATATATTATATTTACTCAGAAATAAGTTTAAAAGTGAACCTACTACAATAAAATATTGCAGTGCCCATGTGGGAAAATTACTATTCCAGGAAAATAAATCTTATAATAATGGAGTATTCATTATTTTAAAGGATACTTCAGTGAATATTTCAATTTCAGCTTTTTGCTAATGACCTATATGCCCTAAGCTTTTCTGAAAAGCTTTCATTTTTTGAGTTAAGACTAAATATAGATTACCTCCCAGCGAGATAAATTCCCCCCAGGAAGATCTGAATGAGCAAAAATAGTTCACAACAATGGAAATCTTTTAAAATGCAGATGCTTGTGATTATCAAGGGTTTCTGTAACATATTTCATGTTAAAAATAATAGAAAACAATTTGACATTATCCATCAATACTAAGTGAAAGTCTTTTTGTTAAGGAAATGGTTTTCAACAAATAACTAAAAATTGAATAATATGATTTTGAACATCAATTTGGTTCAAATAAATGATATTTCACCTTGATTGTACCTTTGAGTATCTGGGGAGCTTTCAAAAATACAATTGAAGGCTCTATCTCCAAAAACTGCTATTTAATTGGTGTGGGGCACGTCCAATGGGCATTTTATAGAAGCTCCAGATAACTCTAAAGTGTAGTAGGTTAGAAAATCCCAGAGTGAATACCCCTGGGTGAATTTCTTAAAAATATTTCAGGTAGGTTAGTCACATCAATTAACTAAAATTGTGTGAAACTAGAACTGCTCTAAAAAAACCACACAAAACCCCAAAGCATAAGAAGAATATGTGATAATAAGCACATAATTAAAATGCTCAAGTGAAAACAGCTAAAGATAGTATGAAATATTTTTACTTACTTTCTTTAGGACTCTTTTGCTGTTTGAAGAGTTCTGGTTTTAATAGAGTTAAAAGAGAAAGATAAGCCACTATCAACATCCATGAGATACAGTGAGATACCTTACTTTAACCATTGTCTGGGTTTTCTTTGGAAGTTAAATACTTCAAGTGTGATATATGTAGGTATCATTTTTTTTCCTTTGGGAAAGAAAAGTAGACTGAAACATAAAATCACAAAAAAAAGAGACCAGAATAAAGTTCTCATATATTAGACACTTGAGGAAGAAATGAGACAAGGTACAAAGAAAACACCATTCTGTGAATGGGTTTAAAAATAGTTTGGCTCTGCACAAAATATTTGAAACACTGTGAAAAGAAAAAAAAAAACACTAGTTGTGGGGGTTGGAAACTTTATGTAGGGTAGAAGCAATAAAACATAGCATTATGTATGTATATAAAGCTGTGTGTGTGTGTGTGTGTGTGTGTGTGTGTGTGTGTGTGTGTGTAATACATAGAATATATATTTCCTTTAGGAAAGCACTAAAGAATGTAAACTTGAATATTTCTGATGGGAGAATTCTAAAATACAGACTGTTTTAGTCAAGATGCTGTTAAGTGCATTTGCCAATGAACTGGAATTATCTAAAGCAAAATAAAGAAATTGCCTGGCTCTTATAATTAAAATATCTGGGGTGCTGAAGAAGCTTCCTAAGTCCTAGATCATATGCCGTCCTTAAGATATGGTGATGGAGCCATTCTTATTCAATTACATTGAAAAATAATGTGGTGGGAATATTCTCCAAAAGGTAAAGACTAATACAAAATAAAATATATCCACCACATGATATATAACTTTTTCACCATGTTAACTTTATTTGGTATTTTTAAGTAAAAAGCTAATTGAAGATTAATTCATTAATCCCTAGAAATACTTGCTGAGAGTTCATTATTTCCCTGGCACTGTATTAAGCATTCAAGAAAAAAAGCAAGTCTTTGGTTCCCTGAAATTTAAAATCCAGATTTAGTATATTCAATTATGAGAAATTCCATAGTAGTAGTATACAAAAGTGTTGTCAGAACACAGATAATATGTTTAATTCCAACTGGATGTGAGAATGTGTGAATGGGGATTTCTTAAAGGATTTGGGATGGCAGTTGGGATGGCAGTGATATAACTTCCATTTTTATAAAAGTTTTTCCCTACAAGAATGTGTAGGATTTTATTGATTAAAATGTAATAAGCTCAAATGCAATTGAAATTAATCCACTATTAAATGATCCCACACCACACCTCAAGCAGATAGTACATTGATATCTCTAATATCTGAAATCATGTATATAACCAGTAAGAAGAATGAAGGAAGTCCTAGATGGTTGTGGGTAAACTAAAAGACAATGCTGATTTTTTGGTAAAGGTTCTAAACAGCTTTGATAAAAGACCGTGTGGATCAAGCATTTAAGGCTTTCTAAATATGTATAAACTTTATAAGATAAATTTTAGATAGTTTCTGATAAAAAAGTTTAAACTAAACCTGAATTTATTTTTGTGTATGGTATAAGAAAGTGGTCTAGTTTTACTCATACACAAAATTAAATTCAAAATGGATTAAAGACCTAACTGTTAACACTTGAATCCATAAAAACCCTAGAGGAGAACACAGGCAGTAGCTTCTTTGACATAGGCCATAGCAACTTCTTTCTAGATATGTCTCCTGAGGCAAGGGCTACAAAAACAAAAGTAAACCATTCGGACTATATCAAAATAAGGTACTTCTGCACTGCAAAGAAGACAATCAAAAAAACTAAAAGGCAACCTATGGAATGGGAGAAGATATTTGCAAATGACATATCTAGTAAAGGGCTAGTATCCCATATGCATAAAGCACTTATAAACTCAACACCCAATAAACAAATAATCCGATTAAATATGAGCAGAAGACATGAAGAGACATTTTTCAAAGAAGACACACAGATGGCCAAGAGACATATGAAAAGATGCTCATCATCAATAATCATCAGGGAAATGCAAAACTACAATGCGATATCAACCACACACCTGTCAGAATAGCTAAAATCAATACTGCAAAACATAACAGGTGTTGGTGAGAATGTGGAGAAAGAGGAACACTTGTGTATTGTTGGTGGGAATGCAAATTGGTTTAGCCACTGTGGAAAAACAGAATGAGGGTCCTTCATCAGTTAAAAATAGAACTACCTTATGATCCAGCAGTTGTATGACTAGACATTTACCCAAAAAATACAAGAATTATAATTCAAAGTGACACATACACCCCTATTTACAACAGCCAAGATATGGAGGCAGCCCAAGTGTCCATCAACTGATGAATGGATAAAGAAGATATGGTATACATAAATAATGGAATATTATTTAGCCATTAAAAAGAATGAAATCTTGCTATTTGGAATGACATGGAGCTAGAAAATATGATGCTAAGTGAAATAGATCACTGAGAGAAAAATAAATACCATATGATTTCACTCATAGGTGGAATTTAAAAGAATAAAAGAAATAAGCAAAGGACAAAATAAGAGAGAGAAATCAAGAAACAGACTCCTAAATATAGAGAACAAATTGATGGTTACCAGAGGAGAGTAGGGGGTATAGGTTAAATCAGTGATGAGACAGGGTAATGTATGGAAGTGTTGAATAACTAGATTGTATACTTGACACCAGTATAACACAATATGTTAACTAACTGGATCAAAATTAAAAGTTTAAAAAATTTTGAAATAAAAGTCTTTATAATTAATTCAAATAAAGTTTAAGTTTGATATGAAATCATATTACAGTCTTCTATTTTTAAACATCTTACTGTAAATCTTGTGTTCTTTTAAAGTTAATATTGATGCATTGTTTTCATCAATATGTATAAAATTTGCTTATAAACTATCAGAAAATGAGTATCAGTAAAAAATAATAATTAAAATTCAATGTTTATACAGAGGGTAACCTGCTAATTGTTTTTTTTTCCAAATTATCTTTGTTCATGCCCATTAAATTTGTTATTAAGGTTTGTATTCTTTAAGCTTCCATCACCTGTAAATGGCAGCTAACAGAATAGTTGGTCTCTTATTTCAGATAGAAATAATCATCTATGAGCTTGCCATATGGAATAATTTATTTAATTGAGAATAAGTTCCTGTAAGCTACACTAAACATACAGAGAAAGTAGCAAACAGTTTTCTAATAACTGAATACTTTTATGGAGTACAATTTTGTGCCATGTAACATACACCAACCGGTTCTATTGTAGACACTGTATCCCCAGTGTCTAAAATAATAACTGGCACAGAGGATGCACTCAATAATTTTCTTGTCATCTTTTGTGTGTGTGGACAATTGGCATTTGTAAGAAAATATAAAAATAGGAAAAACTTACATAGTGCTTTATATTTGCCAACTGACTGTACTAACTCTTCTAAGTACTGTTCTTCATAGATCATCTCAAGTTACAGATAGTATAGAAAATATCACATAAACAGAAAAAATATAAATATGCATGTATATATCTTATAGATGCATAAAACCTGGCAATATCTTTATCTGATAAGTTGTTTCTATCTAGTTTTATAAAGATTTTATACATACTACACAGTATAATTATTAATAATTTTCAGCTCTCCTAAAGATTAGGTTATAGCCAAAGATTTCAAAACTACACCAAATTGAGAATAAAAACAACATTGATTATTGAGAGTAAAACTGAGAATAAAAACTAACATTAAATTTAAATGTTGATTAACATAGTAGATTTTTAGGTATTTTCAAGCGCCCAAATTTCTGAATACAACAATTATATTTAATTTGCCTTACAAAATGCTCTATACTTTAGATACATGTCTCCACTTTTTCTTTTTTCTATTACCAAGACTCATTTCAAATCCACCCTGCCATTTTTTACAAAACAGTACTACTTTCTCAAATCCCAAGACTCCTAATGGTGATTTTAATTATTCTAGAAGTTCTTCTAAGAAGTGTGGACATCAGTAAATTCCATTGGGATGCAGATGTTGGGGACTTGCTAGGCTCACTTACTGTGTGACTCACTTGCTCTTACACACTAGCCTTGAGGCCTGTTCCAAGCTTGTGCCTCAACAAAATTACACATGTTACATGCCATGCATCCTCAGGACCACTTGTAAAGCAGCAGATTTAAATCTGCACATATCAAGGATTTATGGTACTTAATAATAAATCAAAGCACATTGCCCTCCAAAATGTCATACAGTAAAACCTCCACAGCATGAATGTGTTATTATTCCAGCAGCTCTTATTCTCCCTTCCCAGATTTGTTGAATGAATAAAGACTACAGTTATAATCGTCTTGGCAGGACCAAAGTGCAATGGATTATACCAGGACAATGGATGGACAACCAGGTTAAAGACAGTGTGAAGGCAGAAGGTAGATATCCAGATCTTCAATACTTTCCTGTCCCATATTCCCATTGGCATGAAGCCAATGCTGGAAACCATCTGCTCTCCTCCCCATTGCTTCAATTCCTCAGACTATCAATTCTCCAAGTGTAGTTTCAAGACGTCAGGAATCCCCAAGACCCTTTCAAGGACGCCTTGAGATCTTCCCCTTTCAAACCACGAATCTGTGTGAGTCCTGATTTTCTTTCTATTCTTCATCCAAAACAAAGTGTCACAAAAGATTGACACAGAAGTAGATATTAGAATCTAGGGGGGCATTAAAGAGATTTGAAAAATGTAAAACACCACCAATCTTTTCCCTTTTTGTTTGTTTTGAAAACAAAACATTAAGATGTAATGAGTTCTTTATAGTCATTTTAAATAAATTAATAAGTATATATTTGTTAAGTTATATATACATTTAACTTTAAATACAGTAAATATAAAAGATATAATCTAAATAAGCAAAAGATCTTTAGGATTCTCAATCATTTTTGAGAGTATGAAACGGTTTTAAGACCAAGAATTTAGAGAACTACTGTCCCAGATGCAGCTTCAAAACCACTTTAGGAGTCAAAATGCCATGACTCAGCTTTCAGAAAGCCTGTGGGGTATACTTCATTGGACATGCTCAGACATTAACTTTTCATTTATTCTTATAGGTGTCTTATAAAATAATTCTTGCCATCCCCATTTTTAGAAGGGAAAGCGGAAGTTTATACTAACTGTGAAACATAACCAAACAATTTTGTGCCTATTCTTTTACCATACCATGGAAAGTGTGTATGGCCCAGTGGGAATTTATTCAAGTAGGTCTAATATGGTTCTTGTATGGATTAAGCCCTCTTAAGAGTGGTGACATAAACTTACATGAAAGGTATTTAGGTTTGGAAGTGACCATTTAAAAATAGCTAGACTGATAGGACTTTGACTTTTGGAGCATTATGGTGGTTAAAGCATTGGCATAACATTGCCAGAGAGGGTCACTTACATGCTTTCAAATATGCAGAGCACTTTTACTTTACAATTTCTTTTTCTTTTTCCCATTGCTTTTCCCCAAATCAATTAAACTGCAAACAGGAGGTTTGATAAGAGGCAGCAAGACAAGTGAGGCATGGGATAGCACTAAAATATGATGGCCTAATGTAAGCATAGTAATAGGAATAATTGGATTTTTAAGGTCTGAGTATTGCATGCTTTACCCTTTATCTCCCATTAAATCAATTGGTGCCTTATTCTTTTTATATCTAAAATGTTAACCTTTTTGAATTTTTAATAACTAAAACTTGGTAACTCTTTTATTAAAATGTAAGGTTGTATTAAATCTGCCACTGGCTTTTATAAATCATTGTTCCTTTTCTGGAATAACAAATTTCAATGTCTGATGAAGTTTGATTTGTTAATTTATAAAATAATGATTGTAAAAATCATCCTATAATTTAACACTAACTTAATCATATTTTTATATACCCTGTGCCTATGTAGCATACATATGCAGAATATTATTCTCCATATTTCTTTAACACACAATTTCAACCAATGAAAGAGTAAGTTAAAAACTGTACTTAATGTTATGTGTTCTTATATGTTGAATGTTCAAAATATTTTGTGTTAAATATGTTTGTCTGCATTCAATAATTAATCAATTATAAAATCAGTAAAGAATTCAATTAATATATTTTATGAAAGAGAAAAATACTACAGTTTCTACTGCAAATTTGAGAAAAACATTTGGACAGCAAAGATAAACTGCACTGTAGAATTTCCTTTTTAGAATTATAGAACAAATTCAAATATTTTGAATGACAGGACTTAAATATCTTTCCAATTACACTTTCAGCATTTTTTCATTCAGTATAGCATAATACTGGTTGCATGTTTTGCCAATATTTGAAATTTCATACATGAAAAACAGTGTTCATGATTTTTATCTCAATCAATATCCATTCCTAATATGCTTCTTTCTTATAGAGACCCTGTAAATTAGAATCCTGATCACCTTCTAGCTGCATTATTTTCTGTCTTTTTTTTCCCCATTATGCTTTACAATTTCTCCCTACCTTCATTTAACTTAGTATCCTAAACACTTTCCCCATGGCCCCATCACGATCAAGTATTTTACTATTTGGGTCTTTTATATCAAGTTCAATTACTCCTATCTAACAATTCAGGCTATCCCATGACTACCTCCAAACCTCTTTCATTAGCTCTTTCAGGTTAAACTAAAATTAAGAATCAGGGGTACCTGGGTGCCTCAGTCGGTTAAGCATCTGACTGGCTCAGTTCATGATCTCACGGTTAGTGGGTTCAAGCTGAGCATCGGGTTGTGCTGACAGCTCAGAGCCTGGAGCCTGTTTCAGATTCTGTGTCTCCCTCTCTCTCTGCCTCTCCCTTGCTCGCACTCTGTCTCTCTGTCTCAAAAATAAATAAATATTGGGGCACCTGGATGGCTCAATTGGTTAAGCGTCCAGCTTCAGCTCAGGTCATGATCTCATGGTTCGTGGGTTCAAGCCCGGTGTCTGGCTCTGTGCTGACAGCTAGCTCAGAGCCTGAAGCCTTCTTCAGATTCTGTATCTCCCTCTCTCTCTGACCCTCCCCTGCTCACACTGTCTCTGTCTCTCAAAAATAAATTTAAAAAAACATATACTTTTTTAAAACAATAAATAAACATTAAAAAATTAAAAAAAGAATTATATCATATTCTGGCCTGAATTTCTAATTCCTATATCCAAGACTTTACATAGAATTGTTTGCATCAAGAATGGTCTTTCTCTAAATTTTTGCCATTGGTTATCTCTTAGGCCTCCTTAATTTTAACTGCAGAAAGCAGGTCAGGTTTTTTTTTGTTTGTTTGTTTTCTGGGTTTTTCTTTTCTTTTTCTTTTTGCTTTGGTTTTTTTTTTTTTTTTCCCCAGGGGGAACTAAGCCAAGAAAAAGTCTGAAAGGATTAGGATCTAGATGGAGGCATGTAGAAGGTCAGATTTCAGCCAAAAGGAAATGAGAGGTTAACTGTTTGATAATATTGACAAATCAAGCTTATAGTTATGACTAACAGAGAAGTAGACCGTGGCAGATGGACAGTGTCAAACAACAGTGCACAGGGGATCAGGAGGAGCACAGCCATGTTATAAAGACTGAGGAAGATTGTTGCTTTGGTAAGAACTTACTTCATTCATTCTTTTTCTTTTCTGTCTTTTTTTTTTTTTTCTTCCCAGTAAATCCTTTGTCAGATAAAACAAACCTGGACCTGGTAGGGAAAATTCAAAACTTTGGGGAAAGGGAAACCTTGTTTCCCGAGAGTTCGACAATTTTCTTTTACAGAAAGGAGTAAACAAAACTAGAAAGAACCAGGGCGGGCAACTGGGATTGAAAGTGTAGCATGACAGAATAGTAGACCATAGAATCTTTTACTCTCAGTCTAGTCTATTCTTAGGAGTGGCAGCATGTTGGCTTAGGCTTAAAAATGAGTCAGAGCTCAGAGGCTGGAGGAAGGACAGAGGCTTAACCAAAATTTGTTTACAATCATTTTGTTCTAATTGATCAGTGGAGACAAGAAGTTCAACTAGTCATTTCTGAGGCAAAAGAAAAAAAAGAAAAAGAAAAAAAAAACAAGGTATCTGACCTTGTTTTACATAAACGAGGTTGGGTCATCCATGACTCTTAGCAAAATCCTATTGGGAAGGGTAGTTCTTTTAAAATAAGCGTTTTCCTAGAACACAATGAAAAGTAAGAAGATTATTTTAACCTTCAGGTAAAATCAACATTGATACCACTAACATATATTAAACTTTTTCTATGATCCAAACATTGTACTGGTCATTGAGACACAGAGTTAAATTTTAAAAAGATAGATTTAACATAAAAGCACTGAATCATAAGCTCTAGAACCCCTCAATTATAAAGAAATTTTCTGAGATGGTAGTGGTTATAGAGCATTCTGGATGGCAGGGAAAACCAGGTTGCTATTAAAAGTATTTCTAGGTAAGTATTTCTGGTAAATTGACTAAACAGATCTTAGAAGAAAAGGAGCCTGAATCTTTATAGTTCTTGTCATTTGTTTTCATTTCTTTCCTGATTCTAAATCAAATATACTTGTAAATAGAATGACTCTCAAGTGCTTCAAAGGAGATGAATTTTAAAAAGACAAGTGATATTTAGAAGACAAAATAATCTCTAAGACTTGGTGTATCAGAGAAAGGAGACCATCAGGGAAAAACAGTAGTTGAAGAAAGTTTTCCAATGTTATAGGAATTAATATATCATAGAATATATGAAGGTTAGGAAGGGTCTTTCAGGCAAAAGGAACATCATGTGTGAATGAAATGGAGATATTAAAAAGCATTTCTTTTCCTCATAGGATAAAATAAAATTATATGGCTGGGCATGACATATGCCAAGGATTAGCAAGGACTTAGGTTTGAGAAGCAAGCCTGAGCTCTATCACAAAAGGTATTGTAAGTGAAAGAGGGTTAGGAATGGGGCTCTGAAGAAAATGGGTTCCCTTTTAAAATTCAAATCTATAAACAGAACAATTAACCTGCCACTTTTATTCCTGATAGATCCATATTGGGTTATAAATTCCAGGACTGTGAAAATCAGTTCAACTCTATAAAGTAATGGGACCCTCACATACTCAGGACTTTTGTAGGGACATTTGTATATCATATGGATGGAATTTATTCTTTGGAGTTGCCATACAAGTTTTCTCTATATACAAGTCATTCTCAATTGAGCACAATCCTTTCCCCGTACCACACACACACACACACACACACACACACACACACACACACACGGGGACAGTTGTTAAAATCTGGGGAAATTTGGTTGTCACAGAAGTGACATCACTGGAATTTAGTGGGTAGAGGTCAGAGATATTGCTAAACATGAAACAATGTGCAGGACAGCTCATGTGTATTGAATATTTAGCCCAAACTGTCAATAATAGCGCTATCGCTGAGAACTCAGTTATAGACATGTACTTGCTTCCTTGAGTTTGATGCAGGATTTTAGGATGGTCTCAGGCCCTGGCTTTGACACAGCTTCTTGCTTGCATAGACTGCCTTCCATCAATACAAGTATATTTTCAGAGTGGCCAGACATGTGGAGTTCTATGAAATTATCATCTTTGCCTGGAATGTAGGCATAAATGTTTCATGTGAACATTTGTATAAACAAAATCAGGCAAAATCAGGGCTGTGGATAGGTGGATAACCAGTCTGTTTTAAAACTGGATAAGATAAAGCTATAAAAGAATATGGTTTATACATTATTTGCTTAGTGAGTAGGAGACAGAAGCCAAATGAACTTAGTTTTTATTAGAATTTCCTTCACAACTCTGAAATTATCTGAAAATATGGAAGAGTAAGGAAAAGGTGAGGAAATGTAAGAAGCAACCAACACTGGGTTGTTCATCCAGCCGATGAAGAGAGTGTACAATTATACAAAGAACAAAATACTCAAAGGGAGAGGTAAAGGTATTTGAGTATATAGTCAATAATAGTGAATGACTGTGACTCCAGAGATTGACTTGGGAGATGAAAATTTGTGCCATCGTGTTGGGAGCTGCCGAGTTTTGGCTGCCTCAGGCAAGGACATATCACTCTCCAGGGAGCGACCAAGAAAAACAAGATTTACATCTGGAGGCTAGGAGAGTGCATTTCCTGGTCTGGGATTCAGAGACAGTCATACTGAGCCAGACTGAACAAACTGAGCCAGACTGAACACACTGAGCCATACTGAAGCCAAAATGAACAAAAGATCAAACCGCATTCGGGTTTATGCAGCGCTAATCTTCCCCTGCCCATTATTGCAGACAAAAGTCTGGGCGCTTCCTTTGATGCTGTTTTGGAGTTTCAGTTTCGGTTTCCCCTTTCTCTGATAATCATTTGACTCTGTTACCTGGCAACCAACCTGGGTCAGTTTCCCCCGCAAATCCTATTTGGTGGGATTTATTTTTCTTAATAAATGGGGGCTTGATCAGAAAATGCTTATCTTGCTTCTCTCTCTGTGCTCCCCTTCCTGCCCAATTTCTCTCTCCCTCCCTCAGGAACAACCCACAAGGATTTACTGCCCTGCCACCTGGGGTGGCGAGACAGAAGCAAGTGATGCCCCAATGCGGGGCTCAGTGAAGGGCCCGGACAGTGGCCCCCAACGTGGGGCGAGTGAAGGAACACGCCACCATAGAGTTTTCCATTACAGTGTTCTGGGCACATAGTTATGGTGTTTTATGGATTTCCTCCAAAAATGCCTTGTGTCCTGAAACTGAATCTTTAATAGGCTATTAGTGAGTGATATTTCATCTCAACTGACAGAAATCATATTCAAATTAACTAAAGAGAAAAGGAGATTTTTTTGGTTCACCTGACCAATGATGAAAGAGATAGAGTAGAGCTAGCTGGGATGATGCTGGGAACTAAAGCTCCACCAGTTCTCTTCCTCCGCTGCTCCTTCTGCTTTGGTGGCAGAAGGTAGCATCAGTTTGTTCTTCTGAAGCCTGACTATCTTCATTTGGTGGGGATCTAATTCAGTGAAGGACCAGGCCCTGGGAACAACAGCAATAAACAAGACAGAGAAGTTTCCTGCCCTTGTCGACCTTCTATTTTAATGAAAGTAAGACAATGAACATATAACTATGAGGGAGCTAAGTGCTGTGAACCAATAATGAGATGGATAGGTGACATGCATAAGAAGGAGGGGCTATTTTCATAGAGCAGTCAAAGATATTGCCTCTGAGGAGGTGATATTTGAGAAAAAAAATGAAAGAAATAAAGGAGGAAGCCATTGATAGGTCTGAATACTGATCAATTCTGGCAGAGACATGAATGACTATAAAGGCAGGGAAAGCATGCCTTTTAATGGAGAGCTAAAATGTTGAACCCAAGGGAGTGAGGTGAATGAGTTTGGAGAAGTAGGCAAAGGACAATCATGTATAGGCTTATCAGGCCGCAGAAGTGTAAGTATTGTTCTATATGTAATGGAATTTCATTGGATAATTATGGGCTGAGGAATTACATGATTTGATTTAAAAATATCTTTGGCTCTATGGACAATGGCTTTCATCAAGACAAGAATAGAACACAAAACCCAGTGACACAGTAGCCCCAAACTAGAGAAGAGACTTGGAGGCCAGGAGAAGTTGGCAGATTTGGGATGTACTGGAGAGGAAAAGCTGACAGGATTTGCTGATGGATTAAATAAGGGGTATGAAGGAAATAGTTCTTTTCTCTGATCATGTGAAGGGAATGACTGTGCCATTCTTTGGACAGAGAAGCTGGGATGGCAGAGACTAACTTACATATTGCTGGCCACAGTTAGAAAAATCCTTTGTGATGACTGGCAAAAGCCTAAATCACTTGTAGGACTACTGGGGATGTAGGAGACCTTGGCTTTCCCTAGCCTTGATCATAAGCCCTTACTATGACCATGGATCTGGGGTCTGTTACCACAAGAAGAGAGCAGAGTAATGCTAGAGGGATACAATTACTACCACACATATTCCAGTTGTCATTTTCAGAAGAAGTAAACTTCGTGGTCAAGTTCACTGTGAAATACACCATGACTGGATTAGTCATCTATCATTCTTTGGTCACTCACTCACATTATTCACTTGGTTCTCATAATATCCTGAGAAGTTAGTATTATTTTCATGAAATGCCAGGTTGTGGATAGATGTTGGCCTGACCACTAAAGAATCACTTCATAACCATGTCAATATCATAATATATTATGACATTTTCCCTTTGTTGTCAAACATACTACATCAATATGATTTTAAACAGCAACATAATATTGTGTATGGCTGTCACAACATATATATGTATGTATATACACACACATTTACACATTCCAAATTGTGGCTCTTTTGTTACTTCCTTATTACGAATAATGACTATCATATATACAACCTTGTATGATGCTTATTTGCTTTGGAAAAAATTTCTGAGAATAGAATTCTTGTGTCAAAGAAATATGTATTTATAAGTCTTTTGATATATACCAGTTTCTATCCATCAAGGAAAGATAATCTTAAAATATTTACCAATAGTGGACAAAAGTGTTCAATTTTTTTTTTCAGAAACTCAGTACCATTATTTAAAAAAAAAAACCTTTCACAATGTAATTGGGATTTAACCTTTAAAAAGAAAAATGTAGGATTTATGCCCAACATGTGACTCAAACCTATGATCCCAAGATCAAGAGTTGGATGCTCCACCAACAGAGCCAGTCATCCCTGAGATTTAACTTTTTAATACTGAAGGTGAAGTTAGTATATACAACGTTCATTTGTATCCCTTTCTGTGATCTATTTGTCTACTGCCCTATTTTTTCTACTGTATTTTTCTTTCTTATTGATTCATAAAGCCTTTTTATAGGTTAAGAACATTTACCTCTTTATATATTAATGATTGTTATTTTTTTCTCTTATATGTTACAAATAAATATGTTTTCTGAGTACCTATTGCTTTTAATTTTATTTTTCTTATATTGTTGGAAATATATTTATTTTAACTGTATGGAGGTATATCTCTTAATTTTTAAATGTTTACCATATGTATATCATATATATGGTGCATATATATATACATATGTACCATATATATATAATCAACCTAAAGCAATATGAATATTCACCCTATTTTCTTCTAAATCTCTCAAGACTTTATTATATTTAAGCCTTTACTATATTTGTAACTCTTTTCATGAATGGCATAAAGTAGGAATTCATCACTACTAACATCATGGTCATTGCTGCAGTAGAGGGGTAACTAAATATCCACATTATTTTTTTAATAATTCTTTCTTTTTTAAATTATCTGTAATGTTTAGAAGGTATTTTTTGGGGGGTCACATGAATGTTAATTTCTACCCAAACTTATACTTACAGAATGTTCTAATTAGATACTGGAAAACATTTTTTAGGATATGTTAAAACAGAGAGAGTATCCTATGCAGCCTAAATATTAAAAATTGATATTACTAAATATTCAAAATTGTAATGTGGATCTGAAAACATAACATTTCATGTACACTTAAAAAAATCTTTCTGATATTGCCTAGAAATATGACCCTTCCCTTCTCTCTTTCTTACCTTCAAACTGTGTCCTAGGGTTTCAGCTGATAGAAATACATTTACTCAAGCTAATCAACAGGTTGAGAAAATTATAGGCATGAGTATTGATTTCAGATGGTGATCTGTTCAACCAACATCTGGTATTTCTTGCAAACATGAAATTCTCCATTTTTCTTGACAAGGAGGACAAGTGCAAGAGTGTTGGTAAAGGTCAGATGACAAACACAAAAATTTTTAAGAATTTTTTGTGGTTATCATATTAAAAATAATACATGCACTTAAAGAAGTACAGATTCTTGGTGCCAGATGAATAAGTTACATAATCTCACTGACTATGGGAATTTGGAAGTTAGTGACCTCAATTAGTTTTAATACAAGATGAAAGTGCTAATATTTCTGAGCAAAGCCAAGACATAAGTGCCTTGGGCATTGGTACCTGTAACTAAAATACTGGGGACACTGACAATGAGGGTAATGACATCTAAAACCTAGGGTCAGGATTCTTTACTACTGTAGTAAGACTATATCAGCTGCAAAGACATATCCCTTTCCATGGACTACTATATTCTTTTCAAGGTGTCAAAGAAAAAGAGAGAAGAGCAAAGGACATCTCCTGTGATTTATTTCATGAATGGATGCGCTGTTTGTTCAGTTTTCTCAGATTATTTAAGCAGCTCTTAGATAAACATTTTCAAAATTTCAAATAAATCATAGCTTTGTCTATTTTTATTTTATGGCTCAGGTGACAGTGGTGGGGGGGTTCTGAGGCACAAAAATCCCTATTTTTGATAGGTTGCTGTGAGTTTCTCTACCATTAAGCTGGAAAGTTCTGCTCTTTGATATTAGGTTTGAGGTGTGTCGCCAGATTACTGGGTATGAGAAAGTGAAATAGCAACAACCTAAATTAACGTAGTGGATACAAAGTACTATATTCAGAAGTATAGAGGGACTTGAAGAAGATTCATTTTGAGTCTGGACTTCAGGTAGGAAAGGGTTCTTTTAGCTAATGGTATTTAAAATTTTGTCATAGCTTTTGGAAAAATAAATATCTGTATAAGTATTACACCAACCAAAAAAGAGAATAAAAAACAACAATAAAAACAGAGCAACTGGGTTCAAGAAATAGAAAATATCATCCCATAACTATAAAAACAAAATAACAACTAGTATTGACTTACTGATCGTTTGCTATGTTCTAGGTAATGTGATCAGTCATTTCTTCTTCACCACAAACTTTGAGGAAGGCACTATGTAATTCTAATTTTATAAAAGAATTAAGGCACAGAAAGATTAAGCACCTTGCCTGTGGTCATACAGCTATTAACCCAGCTAGTAAGTGGGAGAATTGGGATTTGGCTTTAGAACCCATGTTGTTAACCAGTAAACTAGTCTACTCTAACCAATATTTTAATGGGCCAATTAAGCAAAATAAAGTCTTCAATTAAAATAAATTGAAAAACTAGGTACTTTAAGCTTCTACTTTGACCATGTGTATAAAGAAAAGACTAAAAATAATAAATAAGAATCTTCAATGAAAATAAAGCCACCCTTTTGGAGCTGGTATTTGAGAAGAGCAACTAGAAACATAAATTGATCAGTCCCACTGGCAAAATGATAGAATCCACTTATTTTTCTTTTTAATTTTTAAATGTTTATTAATTTTTGAGAGACAGAGAGAGTGTGAACAGAGGAGGGGCAGAGAGAGAGGGAGACACAGAATCTGAAGCAGGTTCCAGGCTCTGAGTCATTGGCACAGAGCCCAATGTGGGGCTCAAACCCACAAACTATGAGATCATGACCTGAGCCAAAGTCAGATGCTTAATAATGGATCCTGAGCACCTGGGTGGCTCAGTCGGTTAAGCATCTGACTTTGGCTCAGATCATGATCTCACTGTTTGTAGGTTTGAGCCCCACATTGGGCTCTGTGATGACAGCTCAGAGTCTGGAGCCTGCTTCAGATTCTTTGTCTCCCCCGTTTTCTGTCCCTCCCCTGCTTGCTCTCTCTCTCTTTCAAAAATAAATAAACATTAAAAAAAAGTTGGAATCAAAAATCATGGTGCACAGTGTATCTTCACTGAATATATTACCAAGTAAATTATCAGTTTCATGGTGAAAGAGGTCACTGGAAGAGGACAGGAAGGAGTGCAGAAGAAAGTTACTACAAATCTTTTATTACATTGGTAAGTTCCACATAAAACAATCTAGTTAGGAATTGTTAAAAAACAAACATCTGAACAAGGTGGACCTTATCTGATAATTAAATCAAATTTCTAGTGTCTAGTATAAGCAGAAGTAAGCAAATCATACCCCTTACAAAGTTGTAATTTGAAGGTAATATTTTGGGCTACGGTTTTGTCATGTTACACAATAGGTCTAAGAATGACTCGTGGATGACTCATCCATCTAGACAGGCTGAAGTCCAAATGTCATAGAAGTTAATGGGGATCACTGAAATGAAAGTCATTTTTTTCTAATGGGCTCTGAATCAATTAGGTATTTTTATCTGCAGACTTAAGGAGAGAGATATTTCAATTGTAAAGAATAAAGGCTAGTAAAAGAGGTCTAATCCTTTAATGTCATAGGCTGAGGTCTAACCATTCAGAATGCGTAGGTGTACAGGGTAATGATGCAAGTTCTCCAGGTGGAACTGAATTCTCACTGAAGGTTTAAGTTTTCCAGAAACTCTAATAACACTACCTCTTTAAGACTCTCACATTCTATTATACTGGAATGAGCTTAATGACGTTGAGATCAAACTTTGGCAATAGTTTTCCAGACTTAGATCTTTAGATCTTTTTTTCAGATCAGTCTCTTAATGTTCCCTCAAAAATTATAACATGGATAGCTTTATTAAGCTATTTTGTTGCATTAGTTTTATTTGTAGGAATAACAATTTATTACATGTCTGTAGGTCTTATATCTTCAATGAAGGTAAAAATGTCTTCAGATAAATTGTGCTTTTAAAATATATCTACTTATTAATATAGCCAAATTGATGTACAACTAATACTTCTGTACTAACTTTACAGTTTAAAGGAATATTTCTAGGAATAAAAATATACTTAAAATATGAAATTTATAAATATAAAGATGAAAAGTTATCATTATACTTGTCAATGACTTAATCTTTTTAACCCTCACATTAATAAACAACTTGACATCAAAAGTAATATATTAACAGCTTAAATTTATAAAAGAACTCTTAGAGATGTAAAATAACTAGAAAATTAAATAAAGCACACCACTGAAAATAATACTAGAATTTATCTTAAAATTAAACATCATCTAATTTTATTCATCATGATTTAGTTACTTTCATCATCAATAATAAATCTCTCATTTATAGGGATGTAAGGACGCAGGTCTGATTCAAGCTTCCCCGCTGACCTTGAAGGCCTAGGTATCGGCTTCTCAGAATCATTAGACAATAGAAGAGCACACATTGCCCAAGAAAGGAGGGACCACCCTTGTAACACCCAGTCAGGAAAGGCCAGCTAACACCTTTAACATTTCTAAGGGCGAGCCTAAAGATGGAGGCTATAAGATAATCACCTATTGCTTAAGACTAGTCACGCCCTATGTGAGGGTTCTGGGCCCACTCTGTGATTGGTCAATACTCTAAATGTTGTGATTGGCTCCCACTAAAAGTATCGATACTGCCAGTATTGATAGGGAGGTAGGGATTGGATCACTGTGCCTGTGTCGCCATTTCCTGTAACGCCCCCTTCCTAAAAAAGCCCCTACCATGCCATGTTCAGGACTATCCATATGGATCCACTGTGTTGGTGAAGTCTGTGAGCCCGAGCTTATAAGCCCAAAATAAAACCTCACTTTGCTTCTACATGTGTGACTCGGTCTCCCTGGTAGTCTCTGGTTTTGGGGGGTGATATTAAAATCTGGGTATAACAGGGACATAAAGTCTTTTCCATTTACTCTGAATAAATCATATTTGTTGGCAACATAAAAGAGAATAATTTAAATTGCTATACCTAAAAATCTGAATTTTGAATTTCTATACTGACTGATGAGAAATTTTTTAAAATAGAACTTTAGGACTATTTTAAGTACAAAAAGAGAAAGTAATTATCTTAGGTCTGGTTCCCAGGATCACATTCCTTAGCAGATTAGCAGATAGCAGAAAACACATCTGTGATGCTTTCTTCGGTGATTATCAATTGATAAAAGAAAAAAAGTTTCCTTTGTTTTTCTATTTGAAACACAAATACATATGATTCCAGGATCACCTTTAGCTCCCACTCCCTATCTCTACAGAATACTTGCTTTAGTCTTTCTCTTTCAAAGTTTCTTTACCTCTGTCCTGATGTTGACCATAATGAGAATTCATCCCCTCTCTATGATTTTTATTAAAAATTCATCCAAGGTCTTTTTAGACATTAATAGATCTTACCTTCCTAAATTTTTTTATATCCTAGAAATGCAGATAAATTTAAATTAAATATTAATTATTTATGTTCTTAAAAGTCATCAGCAACCCTGCCATGTTGTTCAATCATCTTTTTTAGCCATATCATCTTTCCTCAGGTAATTGTGTCTTCAATCTGTATCTAAATATATCATAAAATAAATGTCAAGTTAGTATCTTTTGGTCTTAAGAAATTTTTAGAAAAACTACTTTTTTTCTAAATGACTGCTTTTGTTAGTATAAATGACTTTCCCCCTAAAGTAATAATAAAAAAATTAATGCATTATAAGAAATTTGTTATCTTAGCATTGCAGTTCAGGCAACAGTATACTCGTCAATTTACTTGGCCCAAAAATTTATTGTTAGAAAATATCATATGGCCTACCCTATACCACTAAAATGCAGCCTATCAGATACTGTGGAAGCCATAGTAAAGAAATCTAACTTGTATATGTCCTAAGTAGCATGCTAGCTAACAGTATGGAAATAAATGTTTCTAAAGAATATGAAAAGTTTGCTATTTTCAGGAACTTTAACATTTGCTTTATGCTGTTACTTTTTCTTTTCAATGGATTGTTTTATAAGCACAAATTCTAAACCACACGCATGTCCATCTTGACACATACTGTGAATTAATGGGATCTGAAGTCATTCAGAAAAAATGATAGAAGATACAGATGTCTCTCATGCATTCAAAGTATAGAGAACTGATTAGTTGGGATAGAACATATCATAGAAATTATCATGCCGTAATTTTTCCTATTAAAAGTAAAAAAAAATGCATTGAGTATTTTTAGTTAGCAGCTAGATTTTCAAATAATAATGAAAAGTGTTGAGTAAGGAATGAGTGTATCAAAATTTCTGTTCAGACTTTCCCGATATGCTGATGCCAAAAAACCAATCTCTGAAGTAACAGTTTTTTGTATTTAATTGTGGCCTATACATAGATTTGGATCCATCTTTAGGAAAATACTTTTTAATTATTTTTCTAATTGATCCATGAAAGAATATGAATCTGTAATCTTGTAATATTGACACTATTTATTTTCAAATTTTTTTCTAGTCTCTGGGCAAAGACAAAAGCTAGATTGATCCAATGAACCACCAATTAACTGTCTGGAAGAAGCAAATATCTGTAGGATCAGGATGTGTTTCAGACAATGTCTTATGTTATAACTATTATTTGATTCAAATAGTTTGAACTTGATTTATTTTCTTAAATCAAAACTAATGGGTCCTGAATGGTGATGATAGTTAATAATAATACTGTGTTGTATATGTGAAAATTGCTAAGGCAATAGAACTTAAACGTTTTCATCACAAGAAAAAAATTGTAACTACGTGTGGTGTAGATATTAACTAGATTTATTGTGATGATCAAGTGCAACATATACAAATATTGAATAATTGTGTTGTATACCTGAAACTAATGAAATGTTATATGTCAATTATATTTCAATTTTTTTTAAAGGCAATGATAGTTTCTGAGAATATGCTGAAGCACCAGAATTTTGTCTCTCCTCCTAGACAACTAGGGAGAATCTGCCTGATATAACTTTTTTAGAAGCTTGCAACATCCAGAGGAAGGCTTACATGGTAAATTAAAGTTAATTTTAGTCCATTTTAGCAATTAGCCCTGCAGTAGCTATTGATCCCCTACCCTCCAGCACCATGGAAATCAGCCCTGCATATGTTCTTAGAGCAGCCTGAACACAGCTTGCGAAAGCTAAGGCAGGCAAATAGTGGGGAATCTTTGTTCTGGTAGCTGATTGCTGCATCTGATCATAAAGGTGCACATACAGAAGCAGGTAGTTATTTTTTAATGTTTGTTTGTTTATTTATTTATTTATTTTTGAGAGAGAGAGAACACAAGTGGGGGGGTGGGCAGACACACACATACATAAACATACACGCACGCACGCATGCACAGAATCTAACACAGGCTGCAGGCTCTGAACTGTTAAAGCTCAGTGCAAGGCTCGAACTCATGAACCTTGGGATCATGACCTGAGTCTATGTGACTGAGCCACATAGGCGCCCCAGCAGGTAGCCATTATGGAAAATCTTCCCCTTCTAGATTAAGGGACTTCCAGAGAATTTAAACAATTGGTACACATTGCCTTTTGTCTTTTCTTTTTTCTTTTTTTCTTTTTTTTTTGTTCCTTTATGGAGGCAAATGTTAAAGAGTAGGACATTCAAAAGTAACTGCATATAACAGGGAAATTAGAAGTTACCGTGTATGAACAGGGAAAGGCAGAGGTTCAGAAAATACCTGGGAATATCTTGTTTACACCTCAGGTTGATCCTTGGTATGGAGAAAGCCTATAGCAATCAACCAAAACAAAACAAAATAAAAACAAAACCGGCAACTCCTTGGGAAGGGGGAGAATGTGAAATGTGATTTCCAGGGTTACCATTATTAGATTCAAATGCATTTTCAACAAAAAAAATCACAAGGCATACAGAGAAAAAAGTGATGTATGGCTTATACAAAGTGGGAGGAAAAATACAGAAATTGTCTCTAAGAAAGACCAGAAGGCAGATCTATATCTAGTGCATTTTTTTATACACAATGATATACAGAAAATAAGTGATGCATGAACAAAATGGGAATATTAATAAAATGATAGAAAACCAAAAATAAGCAAAAAAAGAAATTCTAGAGGCTGAAAAGGGTAATAACTGAAATTAAAAATTGACTAGAGGGATTCAAAGACAAATTGGACTAAGCAGAGGAAAGAATCAGCAAATATGAACATAAGATAATTGAAACTATGAAGTCTGAGAAACAGAAAAAAAGACTGAAGAAAAATGATGTGATGGAGATAGAATGTATTATACTACATGAAATAAATCAATTAGAGAAAGAAAAGTACCACTTTTTCCCTCATATGTGGAATTTAAGAAACAAAACAGATGAACATATGGAAAGGAGGGAGGAAGAGAAGAAAGGGAAGCAAACCACAAGAGACTCTTAACACAGAGCAAACTGAAGGTTGATGGAGGGAGGTGGGTGGGGGATGGGCTATGTGGGTCCTGAGTATTAAGGAGAGCAATTGTTGCAATGAGCACTGAGTATTCTTTGTAAGTGATGAATCATTAAATTCTACTCCTGAAACCAATATTGCACTGCATGTCAACTAAATAAAATGTAAATAAAAAATAAAGATGCTTTCTACAGAAAAAAAAAATCTAACCTATGCTACAACATGGATGAAACTTAAGGACATTATGCTAAATGAATTACACCAAAAACAACAGACAAATTTCATATGATTCCACTTATTTGGGATACCTAAAATAGGCAACATCAGAGAGACAAAAATGCAGTTTCTAAGGAGGAGAGAGAAAAGGGGAGCTATAGTTTATTAAGTATAGAGTTTCAACATTGCAACATGAAATGCATTTTGGAGATGGATAGTGGTGAAGCACAATAGCATGAATGTACTTAATATCACTACATAGTATATTTAAATATGATTAAGATGGTCGATTTTATGTTATGCATTTTTACTTCAATAAACATTGAAAAATGTGATTGGGCTGGTAGAGAAAGGGACAGGAATTTGGAGTCGAATAATGTCTGTGGATCCATTTTATATTTGTTTTAGAAATCTTAGAATGTATCTTTTCTCTAAACCCTGAAAAATTTTGTGTTTTTGTAAGATTATATGTTATAATTGTATGTTTTTATGAGATCTTTCAAAGAATTATAAACAAATACAGAAATAACTCTCAATTTAAAAGTTTTCACATATGATTTAAAGTGAAACAGTAGAGGGGTGCCTGGGTGGCTCAGTCGGTTAAGCCTCCGGCTTCGGCTCAGGTCAGATCTCGCGTTCGTGGGTCCAAGCCCTGCGTCGGGCTCTGTGCAGACAATTAGCTCAGAGCCTGGAGCCTGCTTTCGGTTCTGTGTCTCCTTCTCTCTCTGCCCCACCCCCTCTCATGCTCTGTCTCTCTCTGTATCAAAAATAAATAAAACATTAAAAAAAAATAAAGTGAAACAGTAGAAATCATTCTTATTTTAAACATAGAAGATCTGAGTAACTTAGAAATTGATTTGTGATTTTAAGAACTTTTAGGTAGCATATTACTCTAGATTTTCACTTGTTTAGTTGGTTTATCTTCTACATTTTAAACAATTAAATAAAAGGTCAATGCTACTACCAAATTAGAAAGGAAGTGGAAGTAAATTATGTTAGATTACACAAGATATATACATGGAAGAACAGAATATGAACAGCTTGGGTTATTTCTGACCATTGGCCAGGTAACATTGAATAGTAAATGTGGCCTAAATATTATCTTTGACAGACAAAAGTATGATAATACTTATTTTATTTTATATATAATTTCATTATATACATAATTTTTAAAAATATAAGAGTCTTCACTATTTTCAAAGCACTTTATTAGTAAATTGAATCAACAGAAGAAAAATGCACAAAATACGCAGATGAATGCCACTTAAACTGATATTACCACATAGCTGTCACATGAATGTTAATAAAAAGTACTAAAATATAAATAACAGAAATAAGCTCTAATGACATAGAAATGTGAAAAAATAAGTTTTGTGAACCTAGATTATATTGAATACCTAGAAAAATTTTATTAATAATGACAACGATATTTTAACTTTTTCAGGTAAAATGTAGGGTATTTAACATTATTCACTATGGGGATGTGCTATTTAGCCCATATGTATTATAAAATGTTTCTATATAATTGTATTTTGTTTTACTTGAGTTAAAAATTTTTTAATGTTTTATTTATATATTGAGAGAGAGAGAGAGACAGGGAGAGACAGCTTGAGCAGGGAAGAGAGTGAGAGAGAGAGAGAGAGAGAGAGAGAGAGAGAGAGAGGGAGGGAGGGAATCCCAAGCAGACTCTGTGTTCCCAGTACAGATCTTGACGTGGGGCTTGAACCCACGAACCATGAGATCATTACCTGAGCCCAAACCAAAAGTCAGACACTTAATGAACTGAGCCACCCAGATGCCCCAAGAATGATGTTTTATTTTAAATTGAACCAAGAGCACACTTTACACACTGTGTGTTAGCCAATTTGACAATAAATTATACTTAAAAAAATAAATTGAACGTTATTGATTCAGAAATTCTGTAATTTATGAACAGGGCTAATAGTGTTTTAAAATAGTAGTCATGTCAAAATATGAATATAAGGTCAGTAAGGGTTTTTCCCATTTACTTATTCTGTATTAATTGTATAATCAAATTTATTCATTGATTTCTAGGTTATGATTGAATAATGATCAATTTAACTATGCTGTGTCAGAATACTAAATAACATTAAGTCAATTTTTGACCTACATGAGTTTTAGAACATATATTTGTGCTTAGAAATACAGTGGAATGCTGTCAGGTTAATTGCCCTAACTTTAGGTGAGCAAAGTTCCAAAGCTTCGTATTGATAGGTGTACCTGTTTTCTGTTAACTATGTATCCCAGGACCATTTAAGCCTTTAACTATTATTAATTGTGGCTGTTAGATTTATACATTATCATATAAAGATAATATCACATAGTTTTCCCTCAACTTAGATTTCTCATCACTTATCCTTATAAGCATATATGCAAGTCATTTTTCAACCTAAAAAAGGGGAAAAGACTGTAGGCTCTGTAATTTTGATGGATTATATTGTGCTATATGATTCACTACATTATACTATCCTTCAGCTCTCCCCTATATTATTTTTAGCTCAAGCCTAAATTAGCATTTTGGTCTTGACACTTAAATATTAAATTCAATCAAATTAAGGAATTTACCTAATTTTAATATGGTGCATTTTGTTTTTATTTAACTTTGAATAATGTAATAGGCATAAAGACTAGATTTGTCTTTTCATCTTTCTTTTCCAAAGTGTTTCTATAGAATTTCAAATGATTTTCAGCATTTTTCTTGGTTTGTCATATGCCTTCATTTGGAATTAGTAGAATATTTTGAGGCTAAGTGATATTTTACCAATCTATCACTCTGAATTAGGGAATGATATTTGTCTCTATTCTGTATCTCCTTCACTATTAAATAATCACCATTATCTTAAGGTAGTTTTCTTTTTATCCTATTTGTTAAGTAGTATCTAAACTATTCATGAGGCTCTTCAGATACAGAAGAGACATGGCATAAATATTCACTGATGAATGGATAAAAAATATGTACATATGTATAACATATAATAGTTGTCCAATCACTGCCTTGTATGCCTAGGTGGCTCAGTTGGTTAAGTGGCCCAACTCTTGATTTTGGTTCAGTTTATGATCTCATGGTACCTGGGTTCAAGGCCCCCATGGGCTCTGTACTGACAGTTCAGAGCCTGCTTGGGATTCCTTCTCTCCCTCTATCTCTGCCTATTTCTCACATGTGTGTGTGCATAATTTCTCTCTCAAAATAAATAAAACTTTAAAAAAAAGTCAAATCCTTTAACATTTAAGTTCTGATGCTAAAGATGATAAGATGGTAAGGTCTCAGAAGGAGAAAAGAGTGGGGGTCAAAGGAAAAAGCAGAAAGACAGCATGTTGTTTTTTGTCTCCTTTGATACAGTTTCTTCTTTCTATTCTATAATTCCACCTTCTCTCAGCATAGAATACTGATAATTATGACATACAACATCGGGTTAAATTTAGGAAAACATAGTTCTCCTCTACTGGCCCAGAACATGATATAGTCACAGGAACAAGTCAGAAATCTAGGGGTCAAGTCACTTTCCTTACTCACTGCCCCCCAGCACTCCCATTTATGATCCATCACTGTGTTCTGTCAATTTTTACCTCCAAAGTTTGTTCGAGTATTCTTATTCACCCCTCTTCACCTCCACTGCCTCCTTTGTAGTCTGATATTGCTCTTCACAGAAACCTTCCAAGCAGTCTCCACTTCTAAGCCCCTTCAGTTTGCTTCCTAGAGTTAGAGTGATCTTCTAAAATGTAAATTAGGTCATAACACTTTCCCCTGGTTCCAAACCACCAAACCTTCATTTGAACTTGGAATAAAATCCAAACTCCTTAATGTGGAACCTGTCTATGTTTCTACCTGCATCCTTCTGCTTTAGCACCCATCACTGGGTGATCTAAAACTCTCTTAAATTTGCAAAAATATTTTCTGCTCTGAGGGCCTTCATACAAATAATTCATTACTACCGCCTTACCTGGCTGACTTTTCCTCGTATTTAGGTCTTATCTTAAATATTACTTCCTCAGGAGGCCATCTCTATAGCTTTTGCCAATTATTCTCTGCCATTCTCTGTTTTTTTATTTTATGGCATCCAAAAGCTGTTATAATTATTTTGTATTTACTTGCATTGTGTCTGTCTGCCAAGATACACTAAAAGCTTTAAGTTTTATGAGAGGTAAGACATGTTTCTTATTCACTACTGAATTCCCACTGTCTAGTACCATGGCTATCACATGTACATGCTGTGTAAATAAATATGTATTGACTCAGAGATATGGACATGCATTCCAGTCCTAGTAGTAAACATGCAGAATTGTTCCCTTTATCAAATGAAACCAGAAGCAGTGCTTCCTGAGTTTTGGAAAACCAAATTCTCCTTCCTAAAATATCTGAATAAGGATACAGCCTAGGAGATCTAACATATGTGTCTGAAATCCAATTTTGTCACTTTGCAAAAGTCAACAACATTCTGGGTCATTCTTTACATGCAAAATGAGACTATTTCATCAGCAAATCCTATGATATACAGATCTAAAGTGATAATAATATGCATAGATATATCTTGTTTGCTAAAATATATACACATTTGAAGAAGTATTACTGTATATTTAGAAGAGGCCAGTTATAAAA
Organism: Suricata suricatta; assembly: GCF_006229205.1. Lineage (NCBI taxonomy): Eukaryota > Metazoa > Chordata > Mammalia > Carnivora > Herpestidae > Suricata > Suricata suricatta. The sequence continues at coordinate 21,867,484 of NC_043702.1, forward strand.
TGTGTAGCTGTGGTACAGTAAGCTTCCTCTATCTCATTTTCTTGTTTCTAATTTACCTATAGTTTCTGACACCAGTAACCTAAGTTTGCTATAACAGTTTGTAAAGTAAGTGTATAGTGTCTCTGAATGAGAGTGAGGTTGGGGAGTTAGTAAATACTCTGGTAATCTGTGGGATTCATATATATGTGTTAGTACATGTACTTCTTTACTGTTATGATCCAGCTAGATGGATTTGCCTGTAGTTGATTTTGGAGATCCAAAACATTACTTTTATCTTTAAACAAATCTGAACTTTCATATATCACCATCTAGTGGTGACCAGCAGAAAAAGCTAAAGCCTCATGAAGATCTATCTATGCATGCCTATGGGTGTATATAATAACACACTGCTTTAGAATGTGTCAGTGACCACCTTAAATATCTTGCCTCTGCAAGTTGTGTTTATCATTTGATGACTATAATATCTGAGTTATGTCATCATGAAAAGTAACTTTCCTTAGAAATTGCTATAGAATGCCAACACTTTTGCTGATGCAGTGGTACATTTAAGTGGTACATGTAAATGGCACATTTCTTTATTCACTTCAGTAGTGTCTGAGAACTTTATTATTTAAAATAAAAATAGAGGGAGGGGCAAGATGGCAGAGGAGTAGGGAGATCTGTTATCTCCACCTGCCTGCAACTATCAAACTGAGAAGGACCAAAGCCACAATACTCTGATCTGCAAGAATGGGAGAAGTGTACACAGAGTCCTTATAGATGACAGCCTCATAGATGCCTGAGTGGACTGGGGCCACCAGCCCAATGCAGAGCTGGGAGAGAGCACCCAGAGCAGCTGTAGTGCAGAGCTGCGGAGGGCCACCATGTGTGGAGAGGCGGCCAGGGGGAGAGTGCCCAGGGCAGTGGTGCAGAGCCCTGAGGGCTGTGTGTGGAGAGGCTGCACAGGGTCATGGAGGGCCACGTGTGGAGTGGTGGGCAGAGCAGCAGAGAGCTGAGGGGAAGAGAAAGAGAGACTGAAAATGCTCATGGAGTAGTTTCTGGAGAGGGGAGAGACCTCGGCCAGGATGGAAAGATACTGCCATCCCATATAAAGCTGCTGGGTGCAGGGAGAGAAATTTGTCCCCTCAGCAGGCTTGTTCTTCCTTGGGTTCGGTGGCTTGCCGACCCCAGGTGGAGCCAGGGGAAAGCCAGGTCCTCAGTCCCCCTACTCAATCCTGGCTTGAAAGCCGCCAGCCTCCGGGAGGACATCTTATCTGGGGCGGTAGCATTTGAGTGCATGGACTAAAATTTGGAAATGACGTGGGGCTTGGAAAAAGGCAATTTGGCCCGCTCATGGTGCAGAGAGATTAGACTCAAAAGAGTGGCTTGCAACCTGTGGTCTGAGAAGAGCTTGGGCCCTGCCATTCTTCTCCCCACAACCAACAAGGCGGGGCCTTGGAGAGCAGGCCCAGAGACCTACCTACACCAAACCACTCCCATCCATGCAGGAGAGCTGCCCTTTCCCCCTCTTCTTTCTTTTTCTTTTTCTTTTTTTTTTTAATTTACTTTTTTCTTTCTTTTCTCCTTTCTCCCCTGGAGTCTGGGAAAGACCAACACATATGCACTGTTGTGATTAGATCAATTCTTGCCATCCAAATATATTTTCCCTTATCTCATTCTTATCTCTCCCCTCCACAGGCTTTATGCTCTCAGATTGTCCTTTGTCTTTGGTTGTTTCTGTCCCCACTCCTTCTTTTTTTTTTCTTTTCCTTTCCTTTCCTTTCCTTTCTTTTCTGTTCTTTTTTTCTTTCCCCTTTTGGTTTGCTTGTTTGATTAGTGTGTGCATTTGCGTGCTTTTGTTCCCTGTGTGTTTGTCTGTCAGTTTTCCTTTTCAGGGCTACCTCAAGAAATAAGTCAAAGTACACATGTTGGAGAGTCCCAAATATTACTGAGTAGGGAAATAAAATAACCAAAGGCATAACAAGAGAAATAGAGAGACACCATTTTAAGAACAATTCCTGAAATGAGAGACCCTGGACAGTCAATGAGCCTCCTTTAATAGAGCAATACTAGCAGGTACACACTACATACTGAGCTTTTAAAACTGACAAGAGACAAAAAGCTAGCCAAAAGATGAAACAAAAGAACTCTCCTCTAAAGAAATTCCAGAAAGAAATCACAGCCACAGAACTGCTCAAAACAGACAAAAGCAACATAACTGAGCAAGAAGTTAGAATAATTGTCATAAAATTAATCACTGGGCTTGAAAAAGGCATGAGAGAAGCTATTGACACAAAGACTAGGGACCTTCAAAATAGCTGTGAAGAGTTAAAAAAAAAGGCTATGAATGAGGCGCATAATAAAATAGAGGCAGACACTGAATGGATTGAAGAGGCAGAGAGGAGAATAGGTGAATTAGAAGACATAGTTATAGCAAAAGAGGAAGTCAAGAAAAAGAGAAAGAAATTGATATAGGAGCATGAAAGGAGAATTCGAGACCTGAGTGATACAATCAAATGAAATAATATCTGTATCATAGGAGTTCATGAAGAAGAAAAAAGAGAAAAAGATCCTGAAGGGGTGCTTGATCAAATTACAGCTGAGAACTTCCCCAATCTGGGGAAGGAAATAAACATTGAAATCTAAGAGGCTCAAATCCATCAATGTGATAATCACATTAACAAAAGGAAAGATAAAAACCATATGACCCTGTTGGTAGATGCAGAAAAAGCATTTGACAAAATACAGCACCTTTCTTAATAAAAACCCTCGAAAAAGACATTATAGAAGGAACTTACTTAAACATCATAAAAGCCATTTATGAAAAGCCCACACCTAATATCATCCTCAGTGGGGAAACCATGAGAGCTTTCCCCCTGAGATCAGGAACACAACAGGGATGTCCACTCTCACCACTGTTGTGTAACATAGTGCTGGAAGTCCTAGCATCAGCAATTAGATAACAAAAAGAAATAAAAGACATCAGAATTGGCAAAGATGAAATCAAACTTACACTTTTTGCAGATGACATGATACTCTACATGGAAAATCCGACAGACTCCACCAGAAGCCTACTAGAACTGATCCATGAATTCAGAAAACTCACAGGGTACAAAATCAACATACAGAAATCAGTTGCATTTTTATTCACCAATAATGAAGCAACAGAAAGAGAAATCAAGAAACTGATCTCATTCACAATTGTATGAAAAAATCATAAAATATCTAGGAATAAACCTAACCAAAGATGTAAAAGACCTGTATGATGAAAACTATAGAAAGCTTATGAAAGAAATTGAAGAAGACACAAAGAAATGGAAAAACACTCCATGCTCTTGGATTGAAAGAATAAACACTGTAAAAATGTCACTATTACCCAAAGCAATTTACACATTCAATGCAACCCCAGTCATAATTGGTCTAGCATTCTTTGCAAAGCTAGAATAAACTATCCTAAAATTTGTATGGAACCACAAATGACCACAAATAGCCAAAGTAATATTGAAGAAGAAAACCAAAATGCGAGGCATCCCCATCCCAGATTTTAGCCTCTACTACAAAGCTGTCATCATCAAGATAGTATGGTATTGGCACAAAAACAGACACAAAGACCAATGGACTAGAATAGAGAATTCAGAACTGGACCCACAAACGTATGGCCAATTAATCTTTGACAAAGCAGGAAAGAATATCCAATGGAAAAAAAGACATCCTCTTTAACAGATGATGCTGGGAGAACTGGACAGCAACATGCAGAAGAATGATACTAGACCACTTTCTTACATAATACATAAAAAATAAACAACATGGATGAAAGACCTGAATGTGAGACAGGAGATCATCAAAACCCTCGAGGAGAAAGCAGGAAACAGCCTTCTTGACCTCAACTGCAGCAATTTCCTACTCGACACATCCCCAAAGGCAAGGGAATCTAGTGCAAAAATGAACTATTTGGACCTCATCAAGATAAAAAGCTTCTACAACGCAAAGGAAACAATCAAGAAAACTATTAGGCAATGGACAGAATGGGAAAAGAGTTGCAAGTGGCATATCAGATAAAGGGCTAGTATCCAAAATCTACAAGGAACTCACCAAACTCCACACCTGAAAAATGAATAATCCAGTGAAGAAATGGACAGAAGGCATGAATAGACACATCTCCAAAGAGGACATCCAGATGGCTGACAGGCACATGAAATGATGCTCAGCATCACTCATCATAAGGGAAATCAAAACCACACTGAGATACCACCTCACACTTGTCAGAATGGCTAAAATGAACAAATCAGGACACTATAGATGCTGGCAAGGATGTGGAGAAACAGACACCCTCCTACACTGTTGGTGGGAATGTAAACTGGTGCAGTCGCTCTAGAAAACAGTGTGGGGGTTCCTCAAAAAACTATCAATAGAACTCCCCTATGACCGAGCAATAGCACTGCTGGTGATCTACCCAAGGGATACATAAGTGCTGATGCAGAGGGGCACATGTACCCCAATGTTCATAACAGCACTTTCAACAATAACTAAATCATGGAAAGAGCCTAAATGTCCATCAACTGATGAATGGATCAAGATGTGGTTTATATATACAATGGAAATCTACATGGCAATGAGAAAGAATGAAATATGGCCATTCGTAGCAAAGTAGATGGACCTCGAGGGTGTCATGCTAAGCAAAATAAGTCAGGTAGAGAAGGACAGATACCATATGTTTTCACTCATAGGTCTAACAGGAGACCATGGGAAGGGGGAAGTGGGGGGAAAGAATTAGGGAGAGGAGGGAGGCAAATCATGAGAGACTTCAATGCTGAAAACAAACTGAGGACTAAAGAAGGAGGGGGAATGGGGAAGGGGGATGATAGCCAGGGAGGAGGGCACTTGTGGGGAAGAGAACTGGGTGTTATATGAAAATCAGCTTGATAATAAACTATAAATAAAATTTAAAAAATAAAATAAGAATAAAAAGGATATGTTCTGATTTTTTACAAAGAGATGACACCCTGTGTTAGGCTTTTTTTTTTTAAATAGAGATCACATTTGCACTAATGCGACCATATTTTTGTACTTGGTCTACTTTTGTTTTCCAAAGCAAGTGTCTGAGGTCATGAAATGGGGAACAATAAAATAATCTCACAATATAAAAAAGAGAGCCACAATTTGGTGAGTATTTCCCTCTGGTCAACAACCTCTACACATATTCTCACAATAATTCACAGATATTATGACTACAATCACGGAGATAACAAAGTAAATTCAGAAAGGTGAAGTAACTATCCAATGTTAAATAGCAAATAAATCATGCAAATCTATTACTGCTAGAGGACTTTACTTTTTTAACTGATCCACTCTGCCTGAAACCTTGGCAGTAGTAACATTAAGCTCTACCAAATGGACCAAATTAACTTTCTCTCTCTGTCTCTCTCTCTGTCTCTCTCTCTGTCTCTCTCTGTCTCTCTGTCTCTCTGTCTCTCTCTCTCTCTCTCTCTCTCTCTCTCACACACACACACACACACACACACACACACACACACAAGGTCTTACTTTGGATTTTGTGTTAAATATAATCAATGAAAGATCTTAACATTTTAATTACACAAATGTATTTGATGGCTTAGTAGTTAGAATAGAGGCTGTTGGGACTTCAGCCAGGTCTCCTTCCTCTCATCAGTGCAAAATCCATCCTCCCAGCTACTGGGAGTATTGGCTGCTAAGTGTTCATAGGTCTGATTTCTTTTAAAAAATTTTGGCTAGAAGTCATCTTGTGTGGAAATATTTGAGAAATTATAGCTCAAGTTCTGTCCCCATGTGACTCCCTGTGGCCAGTAACTGACTGATAATGGGGGCACAAAGCTTTCTGCCTTTGACTCAAGGAAGATCAACATTCCAGTGTTAAGTCAGGCAAACTTAAGCTGTAATCTCCCTGCTACTTATCTCCTGCTTCCTTTGCTTCATTCCAAGGTTCTCCTAAGTGCATTCCCTTGCATAAGAATCCCTGTCTCAAGCAGTCAGGCTCTTCTTTTAAAGGAATCAGATGTAAAACAGAAGCTTATTGAAGTTTTGTTACTTATTTTTGAAAATGCATTATGGCAACAGAGCAACAAGCTTATACAGGTACACTATGGCAAACAGAGTATCTTACTTACCCATGAGTCCTTGTTAAAGAGAAGAAATATTATGTGAAAAAAACTTAAATATCCCAAATAGTATACAATACTAAAACTGACTCTTTGGAAAAGTAAAAGATATAAAAGATCATATAATTCCATTAAATGCAATAAACAAAGCAAACTATAGTACATGAAAAAGAGAGAAGAAAACAGCTTTTGGTGGAATATATTACAAAAATAATAGCTAAGTGTGGCTAAATAAACTGTGCAAACAAAATACTATTTTCTCCTTGATTTTTGCCCCTGGGAATGGCAGGACCAATCTGTAAGAGAAGAAACAAGACTTCATTTCCCTTTAAGAAATGGAAAATAGAGTGCTTTACCACATTGTAGAATTATTCAGTAGAAAAGTTAACATTATCCATTAATTATTTCACACAGGCATTATTTTCTTAAAGCATCAGGAAAAAAGAAACATTAAAGCAGTGAAGGAGAAAATCACTACTCTGTTCTGCATCAATAATTTATATGTCTTCCTTAATATTTTGTAAATTTATCATCAACATGAACATTGTTGCTGGGAAGGTAGAATTGCCTGGTTTCTTGGAGCCCTCTATGTTTTTCAAATTTTCATAAATTTCCGCTTAGAAAGGAATTATAGATTTCCATGACTTCACAGATTTTCAGCCAGTGTGCTGAATCCTTCACCATAGTTTCTCTCTGAATATGATTTTCTTCCTCACAATTTGCTTCTTTAGACTTGTTTTTTCAAAGTCAAATCCAAAGATTCACTCAGACTACTTGAATAAGAATCTATTAGAAGTGAAGCTCATAAATCTACATATTAAAAGTACTTCAATCTGTATTAGAAAGCTGTAATTATTAAGACAGTATAGTATTGGCACAAAAACAGACTTTTAGATCAATGGAACAGAACAGAGAACTCAGAAGTGGACCCACAAACATATGGCCAACTAAGCTTTGACAAAGCAGTAAAGACTATCCAATGAAATAAAGTTAGTTTCTTCAGCAAGTGGTGCTGCAAAACATGGACAGCAACATGCAGAAAAATGAACCTGGACCACTTTCTTACATCATACACAAAAATAAGCTCAAAATGGATGAAAGACCTAAATGTAAGACAGGAAGTCATCAAAATCCTTGAGGAGAAAGCAGGCAAAAACCTTTTTGACCTGGCCATAGCAACTTCTTACTCAACATGTCTCCAAAGGCAAGGGAAACAAAAGCAAAACTGAACTATTGCGACTGCATCAAAATAAAAAGCTTCTGCACAGAGAAGGAAATAATCAGCAAAACTAAAAGGCAACCGATGGAATGGGAGAAGATATTTGCAAATAACATATCAGATAAAGGGTTAGTTACCAAAAATCTATAAAGAACTTATCAAACTCCACACCCAAAAAAACAAATAATCCAGTGAAGAAATGGGCAAGAGATATGAATAGACACATCTCCATAGAAGACATCCAGGTGGCCAATAGATATATGAAAAATGCTCAACATCACTCATCATAAGGGAAATACAAATCAGAACCATAATGAGATACCACCTCACACCTGTCAGAATGGCTAACATTAACAACTCAGGCAAAGACAGATGTTTGTGAGGATGTCGAGAAACAGGATATCGTTTACACTGCTGGTGAGAACGGAAATTGGTGCAGCAACTCTGGAAAACAGCATGGAGTTTCCTCAAAAAATTAAAAACAGAACTACCCTACAACCTACCAATTGCACTACGAGGTATTTATACCATGGATACAGGTATGCTATTTCGACGGGGCACATACACCCCAATGTTTATAGCAGCACTATCATTAATAGCTAAAGTATGGAAAGAGCCCAAATGTCCATTGATGGATGGATAAAGAAGACATGATATATATATATATATATATATATATATATA
>NC_043702.1:21875602-21887906 GCF_006229205.1 Suricata suricatta
TGGACAGAGATTCTTTCTCTAGTTGTGGCACTTTCCTTGGGCTAGGCGCTGGGAACCCAGGCATGCCAGGAGAAACTGCTACCCTACTAACCTTACTCAATCCCTGCTAAGAACCCTCCAGGCTTGTGGGAGTACATTTTCGGTGGTATCACTAAAGTATATGGACTAAGATCTGGACACGAGGTGGCGCTGGGGAAATACAAGTTGGCCCACTTTGGCTATGTCCGTGCACAGGGAGATTGGACCCAAAACAGTGAGTTCCAACGCTTGGTTCAAGAAAGGACTGGGGCACTGCCATTTTTCTCCCACAGCCACCAAGGTGGAGTCTCAGGGAGCAGCCTGCCTTACCGGGAGTGGAGGCTAGACCTGCTTACACCAAACCACACCCAGTTGTGCTCGAGAGCTGCCTTTTTTTTATTTTCCTGGAGTCCAGGCAAGACCAACATTGATGCATTGCCATGATTAACTCTAGATCAATTCTAGCTATTCAAATATATTTTCCCTTATCTCATTCTTAACTCTCCCCTCTGCTGGACTGGGCACTTTGGTCATTGGTTTCCTTAAACAGTCACATTTAATCATCCTTTTGATGCATATTCTACACCTCCATCACTACCTTCCTTTCTCTCTGGAATAATCAGACTATATGGTTTCTTTGGGTAACATTATCTTTGTTTTTTTTTCTCCCTCCTACATTATTCTCCTCTTTCTCCCTCTGAATTAAGCCATTTAGTCTCTCTTCCTGGTGAATGTTCAATTTCACTTCCTCCTCACCCCTGTCACTTCTCTTTTTGTATATGCTGTTCATCAGCACTGCTTCAACCCTGCTCTTTTTTTTGTAGTTGGGATTCCAGGTTTACCCTTTTAGACTATCCTTTGCCTTTGTTTCCCCCCCCTCCTTTTTTCCCTGCTGATTTACTTGTTTGTTTGACTTGTCTGTGCATTTGCATACTTTTGTTCCCTGTGTGTTTGTCTGTCTGCTTTCGTTTTTAGGGCTACCTCAAAACTAGGCCTAAGTACACATGGTGGAGAGTCCCAAACATCAATATGAATAGGAAAATAAAATAGCCAAAGGCCAAGAAGAGAGACCAAGGGACACAATTAAAAGAATACATCCTGAAGGGACAGGCCCTGGAGAGTCAATGAACCTCCTTTAATATAGCAGTACTCACAGGTGCAGAGTGCATAACAAGCTTTTAAAACTGACAAGAGACTGAAAGCTAGTCAAAATGATGAAACAGGAAAAGCTCTCCTCTAAAGAAATTCAGGAAGTCACAGCTACAGAATTGATCAAAACAGATATAAACAACATAACTGAGCAAGAATTTAAAACAATTATCATAAAATTAATCGCTGGACTTGAAAAAGGCATGGAAGACATCAGAGAAACTATTGCTACAAAAACTATGGATCTTAAAAGGAATTGTGATGAATTAAAAAATGCTATAAATGAGGTGCATAATAAAATGGAGGTGGCCACTGCACATATTGAAGAGGCAGAGAGGATAATAGGTGAATTAGAAGACACAATTATATAAAAAGAGGAAGCTGAGAAGAAGAGATCCAAATTGATCCAGGAGCATGCAAGGAGAATTTGAGAACTGAGTGATATAATCAAATGGAAAAATATATGTATCATAGAAATTCCTGAAGAAGAAGAAAGAAAGGTACTGAAGGGGTACTTGAACAAACAAATCATAGCCAAGAGCTTCCCAAATCTAAGGAAGGAAATAGACATTGAAATCCAAGAGGTGTAGAGAACTTCTCTCAAACATAACTTGAGTTGATCTTTGGCATGACATATCATAGTGAAGCTGGCAAAACATAAAAACAAAGAGAGAATTCTGAAAGCAGCTAGGGATAAAAGGACTCTAACACACAAAGGGAAACCTATCAGAGTAGTTACAGACCTATCTACTGAAACTTGGCAGGCCAGAAAGAAATGGTAGGAAGTCTTCAATGTGATGACAGAAAAATTATGCAGCCAAGAATCCTTTATCCAGCGAACCTGTCATTCAGAATAGAAGGATAGATAAAGGTTTTCCCAAATAAACAAAAATTTAAAGATTTCATCACCACCAAACCAGTCCTGTAAGAAATCCTAAGAGGGACTCTATGAGGAAAATGTTGTAAGGAACACAAGGTATCAGAGACACCCTACAAGCATGAACCCTACAGAGAACACAATGACTCTAAACCCATATTTTTCAATACAAACACTGAATGTAAGTGGACTAAATGTTCCAAGCAAAAGACATAGGGTAGCAGAATGGATAAAAAAACCAAAATCCATCTATTTGCTGTCTACAACAGACTTATTTTAGATGCGAAGACACCTTCAGATTGAAAGTAAGGAGATGTCGAAATATCTATCATTGACTAGAAGTCAAAAGAAAGCTGGAGTAGCCATATTTATATCAGACAAACTGGACATTAAAGTAAAGGTAATAACAAGAGATGAAGAAGGGCATTATATAATAATTACAGGGTCTATCTTTCAGGAAGAGTTAACAATTATAAACATCTACAAAATGAATTTGGGAGCACCCAAATACATAAAACAGTTAATCACAAACAGAAACAATTTATTGATAAGAATGTGCTAATTGCAGAGGATTTTAATACTCCACTTACAGCAATGGATAGATCAATTAGACAGAAAATAAATTAGGAAGCAATGGACCTGAATGACACATTGGAACAGATGGATTTGACAGATATATTTAGAACACTACATCTTGAGGCTATGGAATTCACTTTCTTCACAAGTGCACATGGCACATCTCCAGATTGACCACATACTGGGTCATATAACAGCCCTCAATAAATATAAAAGAACTGAGATCATACCTTGCACACTTTTAGATCACAATGCCATGAAACTTGAAATCAACCACAGGAAAAATCTGGATAACCTCCAAAAATATGGAGGTTGAAAAACACCCTACTAAAGAATGATTGGCCAAATCAGACAATTAGAGAAGAGATCTAAAAGTATATGGAAACAAATGAAAATGAAAATACAACAATCCAAACTCTCTGGGATGTAACAAAGGCAGTCCTAAGAGGAAAGTATATTGCCATCCAGGCTTATTTCAAGAAGCTAGAAAAAGCACAAATACAAAATCTAAAAGTGAACCTAAAGGAACTAGAAGAGGAACAGCAACAGCACCCTAAACATAGCAGAAGAAGAGAAATAATAAAGATCATGGAAGAAATTAACAATATAGAATCCAAAAAATAAATATAAAAACCAGTTGAACAGATCAATGAAACCAAGAGTTGTTTTTTGAAACAATAAACAAAATTGATAGACCTTTAGCCAAGCTTCTCAAAAAGAAAAGAGAGAACACCAAAATAGACAAAATCATGAATGAAAATGTATCTATTACAACCAATCCTTCAGAAATACAAACAATCATTAGGAAATATTAAGAAAAATTATATGCCAACAAACTGGACAACCTAGAAGAAATAAACTCCTAAACACACATGCACTACCAAAATTCAAACAGGAAGAGATAGAAAATCTGAACAGACCCATAACCAGTGTTGAAATTGAATCAGTTATCAAAAATCTCTCAATTAATAAGAGCCCTGGGCCAGATGGCTTCCCTAGGGAATTCTACCATGCATTTAAAGTGGAGTTAATGCCCATTCTTCTCAAGCTATTCCAAAAATAGAAATAGAAAGAACACTTCCAGATTCATTCTACGAAGCCAGCATCAATCACTTTGATTCCCAAACGGGACAGAGATCCAGCAAAAATGAGAACTACAGGCCAATATCCTTGATAAAGACAGATGGAAAAATACTCAACAAGACACTAGGAAATCAAAATCAACAGCAAAAAAAAGAATTATCCACCATGATCAAGTGGATTCATTCCTGGGTTACAGAGCTGGTTCAATATTCACAAATCCATGTGATACATCACATTAACAAAAGATAAAAACCATATGACCCTGTCGATAGATGCAGAAAAAGCATTTGACAAAATACAATATCTTTTAATAAAAATCTTCAAGAAAGATAGGATACAAGGAACTTACTTAAACATCATAAAAGCCATTTATGAAAAGCCCACACCTAATATCATCCTCAGTGGGGAAAAACAGAGCTTTCCCCCTGAGATCAAGAACACAACAGGGATGTCCACTCTCACTACTGTTGTCTAACATAGTGCTGGAAGTCCTAGCATCAGCAATCAGACAAAAAAAGGAAATAAAAGACATCAGAATTGGCAAAGATGAAATCAAACTTTCACTTTTCACAGATGACATGATACTCTACATGGAAAACCCAACAGATTCCACCAGAAGCCTACTAGAACTGATCCATGAATTCAGAAAACTTGTAGGGTACAAAATCAACATACAGAAATCGGTTGCATTTTTATACACCAATAATGAAGCAACAGAAAGAGAAATTAAAACAACTGATCCCATTCACAATTGCATGAAAAACCATAAAATGCCTAGGAATAAACCTAACCAAAGATGTAAAAGATCTGTATGATGAAAACTATAGAAAATTTATGAAGGAAATTGAAGAAGACACAAAGAAATGGAAAAACACTCCATGCTCATGGATCGGAAGAATAAACATTGTTAAAATGTCATTATTATCCAAAGCAATCTACACATTCAATGTAATCCCAATCAAAATTGCACTAGCATTCTTTGAAAAGCTAGAATAAACTATCCTAAAATTTGTATGGAACCACAAATGACCCCGCATAGCCAAAGTAATATTGAAGAAGAAAACCAAAATGCGAGGCATCCCCATCCCAGATTTTAGCCTCTACTACAAAGCTGTCATCATCAAGATAGTACGGTATTGGCACAAAAACAGACACAAAGACCAATGGACTAGAATAGAGAATTCAGAACTGGACCCACAAACATATGGCCAATTAATCTTTGACAAAGCAGGAAAGAGTATCCAATGGAAAAAAGACATCCTCTTTAACAGATGATGCTGGGAGAACTGGACAGCAACATGCAGAAGAACGAAACTAGACCATTTTCTTACACCATACACAAAAATAAACTCAAAATGGCTGAAGGACCTGAATGTGAGACAGGAAACCATCAAAACCCTAGAGGAGAAAGCAGGAAACAGCCTTCTTGACCTCAACTGCAGCAATTTCCTACTTGATACATCCCCAACGGCAAGGAAATCCAGAGCAAAAATGAACTACTGGGACCTCATCAAGATAAAAAGCTTCTGCACCACAAAAGAAACGATCAAGAAAACTAATATGCAACCGAAGGAATGGGAAAAGATAGTTACAAATGACATACTGGATAAAGGGCTAGTATCCAAAATCTGTAAGGAAGTCGTCAAACTCCACACTTGAAAAACAATCCAGTGAAGAAATGGGCAAAAGACATTAATAAACACTTATTTAAAGAGGACATCCATATGGCCAACAAATGCATGAAATGATGTTCAGTGTCACTCATCATCAGGGAAATACCAATCAAAACCATACGATATACTATCTCGTGCTGGTCAGAGTGGTTAAAATGAACATCACAGGAGACTATAGATGCTGGCAAGGATGTGGAGAAATGGGCACCCTCCTACACTGTTGGTGGGAATGTAAACTGGTACAGCTGCACTGGAAAACAATGTGGAGGTTCTCAAAAAACTATCAGTAGAACTCCCCTATGACCCAGCAATAGTACCGCTGGGGATTTACCCAATGGATGCAGAAGTGCTGATGCATAGAGGCACATGCATCCCAATGTTCATAACAGCACTTTCAACAATAGCTAAATCATGGAAAGAACCTAAATGTCTATCAATTGATGAATGGATCAAGAAGATGTGGTTTATATATACAATGGAATACTACATGGAAATGAGAAAGAATGAAATCTGGCCATTCATAGCAACATGAATGGAAATTGAGGGTGTCATGCTAAGTGAAATAAGTCAGGCAGAGAAGGAGAGATACCATATGTTTGCACTCATAAGTGTAACAGCAGAAACTTAGCAGAGGACCATGGGAGAGGGGAAGGGCAAAAATAATTGGGGAAAAGGAGGGAGGAAAACCATGAGACTCTTGAATACTGAGAACAAACTGAGGGCTGATGGGGGAGGGGGAGATGGGGAAGGGAAGGGGGGGTGATGGGCATGGAAGAGGGGACTCGTGGGGATGAGCACTGGGTGTTATATGAAAACCAACTTGACAATAAAATATAAAAGAAAAAAAGCACTTTAAACCCTTCAACTTATACAATGTTATAGCTCAATTATGTCTCAATAAAAGTGGTGGGGGCACTTTAAACAATGGTTTTCCAAATAGGTGTATATGATTCCTTCGTAAGACATACAGGACTTTCTATGGATTCATGGGCACACAGTTACAGAGTATTCATTTTCTAGAACCTCAACTTCTACACAAACTTCTTAAAATTTGTCCACTCCATTTTGGCTTACAGTATCCTGCCTTTTCCTTTTTAACTTCCTTTTTGTCAATCATTTTTCTTTTACTTTGCTAATAGGAAGTATATGACTGGTCTGGGTAAAACCAAATCAAATGCATTAAACCAAGGAACAATTAGAAAATGCATGGCTCCTATGGAAGAGTCTTATCGGAAAGCAGAAAGAATTTTGGCAGATACTATAGGTAGCCTTTCCCCACAACAAGGGAAAATCTCAGGGCAAGGTATAATACTTCTCCTAAAGGGAAGATATCCTATCTCTATCTCTATTTATCATCTATTGTTCCACTGTTTTATCATTTTATCTTCCTATCTAGAGTTCAGAAGTAAAGGCCACCTTGAGAATGTGTATTGACATTTTAATTTAATTGAATAATGAAGTAAGACTGATTTTGATGATTGGTTTAATAAGGACTGGATTTTTACAATTTACCATAAATTAAGTAAGTTAAATCTGCAGCTACAAGCTTTTGGCAAAAGCGTATTTTAGGACAAATACAATATACAGCATACTGGAGATAACATGCTTTGTTATTACTTAATTTTATGAAACAAATTTAGATATCAATTTTGTGGAAGAGCATATATTATTTTTCAAAATTTCAGGTGCATATGAAGAAAAAACATGATGCATGGAGGTCTAAAATTTTAAAATAATTTATACTAGATATATTCCAAAGCAAAGGATACAACCTGGCAATGAGGAGGAGAGAAAGTCTGTAACCTCAAATTCCTTTTTAGTCTTTTTTATCTACCTTTGAGTCTAAGGGAAGTACCAAAGAGAAGTGTTGTGACAGACACAGAGGAAAGGTCTGGAGAAAACTCCATTGACACGGTAGTATGAATGTTTAGAGAGTAAGTTGTATTAGGAAAAAATAATGGAAAATAGAAAAATAAAAGAGAATTTCAAAGTAGGGTGGTTATTTTGAAGACTGGTCCACTCAATTAAAATTCTAAATCTTTCTATTATTTCCAAGCAAAAATCCGAATTTCTGAAAATTCTCAGTGGCATTAACAAGTTTTTTTTATGTTGTTGTTTATTTATTTATTTTGAGATAGAGAGGGAGAGAGAGCATGAGCAGGGGAGAGGCAGAGAGAGAGAGAGAGAGAGAGAGGGAGAGAATCCCAAGCAGACTCCACATTTTCAGCATAGATCCCGATGCGGGATTGAACTCACAAATCATAGGATCATGACTTGAGCTGAAGCCAAGATGTGGGACCAGGTGCCCCATTAAGTTTCTAAAGGGGACTCTTGGTAGTTTAGGTAATTCAAAAGACAAACTGTATTAGTTCAGTTTGGATAGAAAGAAAAGCATCTACTTTAGGTGACCATCAGAAATTAATTTACACATAAAGAAGTTAAGTGTATAATTAAGTTGACTTGGGGGCACCTGGGTGGCTCAGTCTGTTAAGGGTCTGACTTTGGCTCAGGTCATAACCTCATTGTTTGTGGGTTTGAGCCCCGCATTGGCCTCTGTGTTAACAGCTCAGAGCCTGGAGCCTGTTTCGGATTCTGTGTCTCTCTCTCTCTCTCTGCCCCTTCCCCACTTGTGCTCTGTTTCTGTCTCAATAATAAATAAACATAAAAAAATTAAAAACAAAATAATTAATTTGATTTTTTAAAAGAACCTCTTAGAAATCTCTTTCCTGTAGATTTTCAATTACTCTATCAAAATATCATGAAGAAAATATATTTAAAAAACTATTTGTGAATGTAGCACAGAAAAAAACATATTTAGCATTTGCTGTTTTTGTGATAGTCTCATAGGATTACACTGTACTCTTTAAAAAATTCTCCAATTCAAGCCCATATTTTAAAATGTGCAAAATGGACAGGTAGAGTATATGATTTTATCCAAAGATAAGGAACACTGTTTTTTACATGACTGGTATTTAAAATGGTTATCAAGGAATTCTTAACATTACTTATAGCCTGAAAATCAAAAATGTCCTAGGAAAAACAGTGATAACATTAATTCACATGAAAAATAAGATACATTCAGTGTTTAATGGCTTTTGTGATTTTTTAGAAATGTGAACTTCATGTTTTATAAAAATCCCTTCTGGCCTTTTGTTCTATATCCTATGTCTCCATTATTATTCTACATTAGTTCCATTTGCTGACTTGATGAGTAAAGGCCTAGTGTCCAGATGCAAATTCTGCTTTCTAATGTTAATCTAGAAGTAGAATAGCTGTGAATCTGTCATTCACCAGCTAAAAGCTTGAAGGAGTCACAGGGAATCACTGTGAGGAGTACTGCACAAATCTAAGCCATATAAGATAATCAATGGATTGTTAGTTCTGAAAGTAAAAATTCATATGAGTAAAAGAGAAAAAGCCACGATTTTTGTGTAAAGATTTGAGCTCTTTCCTGGTCAAATGATGTTGCTAACTATGAAATACTGCTCACTTTCCCCTAAATCACACTCAGACTTTCAAAACCTGTTCTAAATGAACAGAGAGAGAGGGAGAGAGGGAGAGAGAGAGAGAAGAGAGAGATGAGGAATCCCACATTTGAGTCAATGAATGACTAACATGAAATTAGTCGATGACTCTGATATGGTTAAAAGGCATGTTACAAGGATGGATGTTTTATTTAAGAAGGGTGGAATTAAATGTATTAACAGATTTTCACATTTGAACAATGTTGACTAATGGGAGTTCAATATTCCTAAAATTAGTATTCCAGACCATAGCAGATAAATATAATGCTAAGGAGAGACTTAGAAGTGAAGCTATCTTACCTCTGAAGACCAAGCAATTATATTTGCGAAGAGTTTGCATTTTTATGAATATGAAGAAATACTCCATGTGGATTAGTTTTCCAAAGAACATTTAGTTTTTGAAATATAAAGAAAAGAAATCCTGATATCAGCTTAATGTGCTACCTTCATTCAAGGTATAGAATTTCAATTATTTTGATTTATGTTTTGAAGATAATTAAAATAACTGTATCTAGACTTAATTTCAGATGTTGCATTATGGCTGTGCCTAAACAAAGACCAAGTATAGGAAACACATACTTTGTAACATGGTGCTTGGCACACAGTACACACTTTATTAACATGCGTTGAATGACTGAATATACAACGTCTTTGAAAGACTGTAGGGGACAAGACTAAGTCTCCCTATAGATCCTCATTATACTTTCAAATATACTTAATGGCATGTCTAGTCAGTGCTTTATTGGCAGTGCCTCTTAATTTCAATTGCAGATTTTAATTCTCCAGCTTTAGTGAACCAATCCCACATTGTCAAGTCCGAGATTGAGCTGTGTGAGAGGCAGCTATTCAGGAAGTAGAGACACAAAAGAAGAAGGTGTGGTCTGGGCAGAGGTAGTGGGGCAGAAACTCTGACCTATTAAGTTTCTCTTATGACATGGGCTTCTTATGTTCTAGATGGAGTTGTTGGAATAGACCTCAGCTTTCAGGTTCTAAAAATCTCTCCAATTTGAAAATATGATAAATAGAGGAAAAATACACCTTATTAACATTTTTTAATGTTTATTTATTTTTGAGAGAGAGAGAGAGAGAGAGTGTGCCAGACCACAAGCAGGGGATAGGGTGAGAGAGAGAGACACACAGAATCCAAAGTAGGCTCCAGACTGTGCTGTCAGCACAAAGCCCAGCATGGGGCTCAAACTCAGGAACCTTGAGACCCTGACCTGAGCCAAATTCACATGCTTTAACCAACTGAGTCACCCAGGCACCCTGAGAAAAATACACTTTGAAAATAAAAGGGAGGAGGAAAGGATAGAGGAAATAGTCCACAGGATGACTGTACTTTGTACAAAAATTTAGAAATAATAACATTTTCATTTTTTTCCTCATTACATTTCCCCCCTCTGCGAAGCAGGAAAGTGGGGCAAGTTAAGAGACATGGAATTACAAGAGTAATCTGAAAGAACTAAGATTTGGTTGGGTAGATTTTTCTTAACCTGAAATTCTTTCCATTATTTATTATGGTAGACATGGTTGTTTATATGACAATTCCCAACCTTCTTCTTTCTTGCTGCCTTCTGCTACAGAGGAGGGAAAACCCTCTTTCTCAGTTTCCGTTCAGCCAAGGGTAGCTTACTGCTCTTATCTGGCCAATGAGATATAAATTTAAATTGCTGATAAATTCTGGAAAAACTCTTGCTTTTTGATTTAAGGGACAAATATTTGTTGAATGAATCATGGGCAAATGAATAAGTTTTTAGGTTTTGTAATCAGGAAAAATGGTAAAATTTGTTTGCTAAGATTTTATTTTCTCATTTTGAAGGGATTTGCAATACCAACATGGCAGTATAAAATACTGATGGGTAAGTTACAACATAGTACCTCTCACCTGATAAGCAGCTTGGTCAAGAGCAAGAAATACTTAAAAACTATTTAAAACAAGAGACATTTCTTATGGATTAAAACAGAAATATACAGGAACTTTGTGTGTATCTGTGGGGGGACATATTAATGAATGTACACTTATTTACGGTATAACTATTTTATGCCTATGTAGTGACCCATCATAGTGATTCCTGAGGGAGTAAACTCTGAAAATCTTCCATTGTTTATTCTATAGAAACTTTGTATATAGCTTAATTTCTTGTACCGAGCTCTTTCCCATCCCTTAAGGGACACTCCATTTTGATGATTCTTTATACACTAAGTCAATTTAGCATTCATTCCCTCCATCCTTCCCTTTCATCAGGTGGCACATATGTTCCAGAGTACCTACAGACTGCTATTGCAATAGGAGGAAGAGGAAGATCTGTTATTCCTCTATGATAACATCTCCTGATTCATCTGAAAATCATTTAATCCCTTGGCTATATAATTTTTACCAGTCTGGTAAATCACTTCATTATCATCATATCTCCCTACTGGTTTCAATCCTCAGTAACTTCTTTTTCTTATATTCCTCTCCCCCAACCCACCCCAGTTCATGGATTCTTCATTTATCTTGGAGGATAGAAAACAACCCAAATGATTAGATCTCACAAATTTTTGTTTCTTACACTTGGGCCACAGATTTACATTTGAAAGGTATGATGTTTTATGATCTGGCTTCCATGTGGGCAACGATGATTCTGCCTTGTGGCAGTACAGAATCACTGAGAACAGTTCCATGTTAGAAGACAATGTGGTAGGGTGATGATAGCATGGAATTCTCCGAGGAATACTTGCCAATATCATTTCACTATTTACCCAGCAGAGGTTTTTTTTTTCTTTTCTTTTTTTTTAATAGTTTATTGTCAAATTGGTTTCCATACAACACCCAGTGCTCTTCCTCATAAGTGCCCTCCTCCATCACCACCACCTCTTTTCCCCCTCCCCCTTTCCCTTCAACCCTCAGTTCATTTTCTCTCATTCAATCTCATTCATTTCATTCAATCGTCTCTCAAGTTTTGCATCCCTCTCTCTCCCCAACTCTCTTTCCCTCTTCCCCTCCCCCTGGTACTCCAGTAGGTTTCTCCTGTTTTCCTGTTAGACCTATGAGTACAAACATATGGTATCTATCCTTCTCTGCCTGACTTATTTTGCTTAGCATGACACCCTCAAGGTCCATCCACTTTCCTACAAATGGCCATATTTCATTCTTTCTCATTGCCATGTAGTACTCCATTGTGTATATACACCACATCTTCTTGATCCACTCATCAGGTGATGGACGTTTAGGCTTTTTCCATGTTTTGGCTATTGTTGACATTGCTGCTATGAACATTGGGGTACATGTGCTTCTATGCATCAGCATTTCTGTATCTCTTGGGTAAATCCCTAGCAGTGCTATTGCTGGGTCATAAGGGAGTTCTATGGATAGTTTTTTGAGGAACCTCCACACTGTTTTCCAGAGTGGCTGCACCAGTTTA
>NC_043702.1:21888006-21914608 GCF_006229205.1 Suricata suricatta
AGAGAACCCAGATCTGGGCCTACAAATGTACAGCCAATTAATTTTTGACAAAGCAGGAAAGAGTATGTGATGGAAAAAAGACTGCCTCTTTAGCAGGTGGTGCTGGGAGAACTGGACAGCAACATGCAGAAGAATGAAACTAGACCACTTTCTTACACCATACACAAAAATAAACTCAAAATGGCTGAAGGACCTGAATGTGAGACAGGAAACCATCAAAACCCTTGAGAAGAAAGTAGGGAAAAACCTCCTAGACCTCCTCCACAGCAATTTCCTACTCGACACATCCCCAAAGGCAAGGGAAATGAAAGCAAAACTGAATCCTTGGGACTTCATCAAGATAAAAAGCTTCTGCAAGGCAAAGGAAACAATCAAGAAAACTAATAGGCAACCGACAGATTGGGAAAAGATAGTTGCAAATGACATATCAGATAAAGGGCTAGTATCTAAAATCTACAAGGAACTCACCAAACTTCACACCCACAAAACAAATAACCCAGTGAAGAAATGGGCAGAAGACATAAACAGACACTTCTCCAAAGAGGACATCCAGATGGCCAGCAGAGTTTTTTAAAAGAACAAATCATTTAATTTTTAGTTTATAGTCATTAATTTATTAATGCAATTTATATTTTTTTGGACATTGACTATTTCATTTCACATGTCTGGAATAGTACTAGGTATGTCTGAATAGAATGCTGAAGAAGACAGACAAGGACTCTGTCCTATTAGAACTTAAATTGTAGTTGGGGAGAGAGATTGTAAATTAAATAGAAAAATAATTATACAGTGTGAAATTGTACATAGGGATAAAGTGGTGAAATTATGTTGCATGTCTGTTTTAGAGCTGCTTTTAATATAATGGTTAGGTCCTTCTGGCTTCCTAACAACTCTACATCTGTTCAATTTAGCCTTTTTCCTTTTAGTCCTGGACTACATAGGCACATTTGGTCAGGTGTCCATTAATTTGGTATTTCTGTATTCTGTGAGTTTTGCCTACTCTGTAGAAACTTCTCAAACTACTCCAGTTCATATACAGCTCTTGGGAATAAAATAATATATGTGCTTTTTGTATAACGCTTAAGTAAATACATCTTTGTAATGTGTTTAGTTCTATCATCACGTCTCATTCATTTCATCATCTTTCTATAAAATCCTATTATCAGATAGGAATTAATTTAGAGACCTTTAATACAGACATATCTGTTCATGACAGTATGTTGTCTTCTTTTTCTTATTTTGTTCCAAATTAGTATTCTTCTTTCAAAATGAAAAGTACTTCTATCCAGCTACTAAAAAATAAGTTTTCTCCACAATAACTATAAATTATCAGGTATGTAGTGGCAGGAAGTTTACTCACTAATTTATATCAAATGTATCATTTTATGCATATAATACTCGTATGAGAGAGGTGGACCCAAACTCAGAAGGTTGTTTTCTTGAAATATCTGTACATGCTGGATTACGGTGGAAGTGCTTAGAAAGCAGTGCTGCCTCAAAAATAAGCAATTTTCAAAGCATTTTTCAGTCTCTGCATAATTCAATTTTTTGTGTACACCTTCTTTGTCAATCAGCTATGCATGTTAATTTTTTGATGTTAATAAGTATAATATAATTTATGATGTTAATAAGTAACATGATCCTAAAATGTCCAGCTGCCATTATTTAAATATCCATAGTAGTATTCTAAATGTTAAAGCAACATCTAAATTTTTTAAAAGATTTGTAATCATTATTTCAACTTTGTCATTATATTACTTAAATTTTACTGAAGGCTTTGGATTAGAATTAAAATTCAAACTACAGACGCCTATCTCCCTTGGAACTCAAAAAACTAAAAAGTGAAAATCTGAAAGCTTTAGGTTTTCAGTGATAAAAGTGATTTGTTGAATTATATGGCAATAATTACTCTTATAAATCCTACTATGAGATCAGTCAACCATGTGCTGCCCTTTAAAAGAAACCAAAATTGCTGACAGATGTCTGCAAGCTATCAGGCAATAGGATTTTTATCAAACTATGCCCTTTTGTTTTTGGCTCTGAAACGTGTTACAGAGTCACCCTTAAGAAATGAATGAGTAATAGTCAACCAATAGCTGGCCTTATAATGTACTGAGTACCTTACTGGTACTCATAATGTTCCTGAAACCACTGTGAGGTGAAAAGGAAATGCTTAACTTTTTTTCTGTTACATAAGGCAAAGGAAATGAGTCTAAACATTAATGTGTTATGGGTTAGCCTAGCTAGTACAATTACGTTAACAGTAAACTAATGAAGGTTAGCAATTATAGAGAGACTATGTTGGGATGAGTGATGTCAGCATTATCCATAAAGCTTGAAAGGATTTCAATGAACTTTACATTTATGTGACATAAATAAGCTCTGGTGGTTGTTAATGTCAGATAATTATGATCAAATTTTGTTTAAATGGTACACCAGGAATCATACATTTTATCATTGAGATAAAAGAAATATAGAGAGATGTTTATCATGTGTAAATATAGAAAACAAAGTGTGCTAATCCTAGCATATTTGTTTTATGTGACATGTGGTTGGCCAACTGGTGCTGATGTGTCTACCCTTTATTGCTGGTCTATGACGGGATAAGTAAAACAAATTGAAAGTGAGCATTTAAGAATTTGCTCTTCCTGGGTCTCTAGGCACTGACTTTCAGACTGGAACAACACCAGTGGTCTTCCTAGTTCCCAGGCCTTCAAATTTGAACTAGAATTATACCATTGGTTCCCCTGGGTCTCCAGCTGCCAACTGCCCTGCTGGTCTTGGAATTCATCAGGCTCTTGGACTGCATGAGCCAATTCCTTATAATAGATACCTTTATATGCAAAAAAGAAAGAGAGAAAGAATTTGTACTATAAATAAATGTGTAGCAAATACCACACTTAGAATAGGAATGGACCTAGGCTATATTGGAATAACATGGTAGCTTTTATGTCAAAAGCCCTTATGTTTTTAAGAGATGTACTTTTCATGTGGCTTAAACTTACTTCAGCCACTTGCTATCTTTTATTTATAATCTCAGATGGTGCCTTCTATTCATGGAAGGTCAATGAGTCCCTTGGGCTTCATGAAAGTATGTTTGGGGAAACCCTGAGAAGTCTATTTCTAAGAGTAAAAAAAATAGGCAGTGGGAGCTGACACCACAAGCTCTGACTACATGGATGAAGGGAATACAAAAAACCAGGATGGCTTTCTGAGCTAAAGTGAGGGAAGAATGGAGAGCCGACCCATACCCTTCATCCTTCCCTTTGCCTCCCTTACAGCAAGGGCTTGCTATATAATAGAGTTCAAGTCAATGAGGTATAGACAGAAGGCTGCTAGAGTTTTCCTGTGAGAACTTTTGCTTTCTTTTCTGAAGGAAAAGAAGCTGCTCATGCCTCCCCTTTGTCCTCTACTTCCTGACTTAACAAGTCTAGAGCAGTAGCAACCAACTTGCAGCCAAGAAAGAAGAGCCCAGAGGCTTGCAGAGGGACATGCAATGAGACCATTGAGCCTCTACAGCAACACATAACTTTTGTCTCCAGAATTCTTATTATAGAACAAAAATAACTGATTTGTTTATACTACTCTTCACCAAATATCTACTATTTGTCCCCAAGTGAATTCCTTTCTGATAATAGGGTAATCTCAAGAAGAAAATTAAGGCAACATATAGAGACAGAAATGGATCCATTTATAGTCAAGCCTAACCTCACGTAGGCACAATTGCAAAGCATATAGTATATGTTTAGATTTTCAAACTGAGAAAAGCAGGCAACAGTTGAATTATGATGGACCATCTAGAAGCACAAGGAAATGTTTTTAAAAGAGAAAGAATAATGAAACTGGAGATTACCACCAATATGCTATAGTAGAAAAACACACGAAAGTTAGAGTCATTTATTCCTCAACAAGTATTTGAATATTTACTATATGCCAGATACTTAATTGCTATAATCTCTTATAGAGTTTGTGATGGTTTAGGATATAAGAAATATACAAGTGATGGTCACAGAAATAAAATAATTTAATTTTTAAAGTGTATATTTTATTTAGTTTTTCAAAATTTTTGTATAGAAATTTCAAAGAAATGGATTTTGTATTTACGCCCATAATTCTGGCACCTTGTAAAAAGATCCGTTCCTTAAAATGACTAATATGCAAAGCAAGTAGGAAAATTTCAGAATCCATGGGACCACTTGATTCACTCTTAGTTCCTATATGTCACATTAATACCTATATATCATGTAAATCTGCATCCCTTAAAGCTTATACATTTATGCACCATTTGTGAAAAGATACAAAATAAAAAAACAAAAACAAAACTAGCCTTCTGACTCAAAGATTTATACTTTTTTATCCTTATTATGAAATACATATACCTAAGGCCCATGTCTGTCATCTTATAACACTTGCATTGAATAGAAGAAAGAACTGTAAGAAATGCTTATTATTTATAAATCTTGGTTATATAATATACACATTAATCTATCAATTATTCACATCTATTTTAGATTGCACTCTCTAAAAAGGCAAAGACCATATTTGAATCACCAGTTTACTCCTGGAAGCAACGGTATATTTACTTTTTTTGTTTTTGAGAGAGCGAGCGAGCGAGAGCGAGAGTGAGCAAGCAGGTGAGAGGGGCAGATGGAGAGAGATAATCTTAAACAGGCTCCATGCCCAATGAAGAGTCCATGCGGGGATCACTCCCGTGACACAGAGATTATGACCTGAGCAGAAATGAAAGAGTCAAATGCTCAATAGAATGAGCCACCAGGTGCCCTTGTATATTTACTTTTAAAATGAGGAAACTGATTACCTATAGACTTAAAATGTAAGACAAATAAAGTGAGTAAACTCTTGATGACTAAAGAGCTTATTATACAGTGTAAAATATATCTAGAATATTCCGCGTCATTTTCCTCCCTTCTTTTATTATAGATTTTTTTTAAAATTTTCAGCTCTAGCAAAGGGTAGAAAGGAGAAAGAGAAAGAGATAAACTGTCAGTTCATTTTACTCCATGAGCAACCTAGTGGAAAATATATAGAAAATTAAAGACCATGAAAGTTCTTAGATAACACAGGGTTTTAAATCATTGTTGCATTTCCTGTTCCAGTGAGTTTGTGTGTATATGAGGAGCTAGTGTGTGTTGGTGCTGGGTAGAAATCAATAGCATGTAGTTGTGGTTTTAAGGACCTCCTAAAAATATACTTCAAGCCATCGCCATGCAAGAGGCATGATAGTTGGAGACACTTTCACTCATAACTTTAACTAGACCAGAATCATCCTTTAGTTATTTCCTATTGTTTATATTTTAAACAAAAAGTAAACCCATTTGCTTGATTGCTGGATACTTGTCTGGGTTAAAATGTACAACTTTACATCTTATGAAAGTGACAGTGGCAGAGAATTACAAGACTTTTTATTTTATAAAATGTAAACTTAGATGGGTGAAAAAAGAAGTAAAGTGGAGAAAGGAAAGATGAAGGATATGGAGGTAGAACCAGGCCCTAGCAATTATTGTGCCCTTTATACAGAGTGTCTATGAGGTGAGTAATTTTGCATGATCCTCCATTATGTCTCTTCACTGTGTTCATATAGCAGTACTGGTAGCCATCAGAGTCAGGAAATGAGAAAAGAGATAGCTTATAAAGCAGGAAGCTCTATTAAAACCTCCCCTGGGATTACCCGAACAGAGAAAAAAAGCACATTATATTTTCTGCCGTGTCAAATCAGGCGCTTCTATTTTGTACCATAAACTTTAGCTAAGAAGTATGACCTCCCTTCTCTCTACTCAATATGTCATGTTCAGTTGACATGCTTGTCAGGTTGGTACAATAGAGAGACATGTGATATAAGTCACAAAATTCAAATATTAAAGGTTGTATTTTTCTCATTTTAGATATTCCTTTGTTACACCTACTCACATGTATTGCTTTTCCTCTTTCCCAGATGTTCTCTGCGAACCTATATTTCGACTACTGCTTGTTTAATACCTTTCAAACAACAATGCCATTTTTAATAAAATTATTTCTAAATTTAGTTAGAAAACATAAACTAATACTAAGTAAAATTAGCTAGTAACTATTCAATTACCTTTGGATAGAACAGAATATTTGTATCTTTAGTAAAACATAACTAAACCAATCAGGAATGGCTTTCCTGAGAGAGAACAAAAATCTTTAAATGAAATTCATTCAAACCCCAAAATGGATTTGGGGAAGGTTTGGCTTGAGTTTAGACTAGATGAATGTCAAAGATAATTTTGCATTGGTACAATATTAGAACTTTCACATTCTTCCCAAGTTATTAATTATTCCAGAAAAGTTCTTTAGGTGTAAGAAATACATAATCTTGGAACTACTATGCGAGCCCACATGCAAAGGCACCATGCATGATTTGTACCTTATTATAGTAATATGTGATTGAGTGGCCTAACTCCCTTTCTTTTGTGATTATTCTTTATTACTACAGTGCATATTGGTTTCTAAGTGCTGCCTTGTTCTCAATGCATTAACTTGTCATTTAGAGGATGGTTGAATGCTGACTTCCTAGAAAAACTTTGTTGGTAATTAAATTGGAAGAATATTATAATCTATTTATAGCTTATTGAAACTCATCCGGGGAATACATGAACCCTGAATGTTATTCTAGGGATTATAATAAGAGTACATACTAATTCTGAGTTCTGGGTAAACTTTATGGTCAGCTGTTCTTTTACATTGAGATACTGCTGCCATTATTTGTTAACTCACTATTGACCACTGTGGCATCATCTGAGAAAAGGGGTTTAAGACCAAAAAAAAAATCCTACTATGTTCTGGATAAATCTAAATATGCAGTGACAAAGGCAGAGAATTGCAAGACTCATGCAGAAAGGTCAAGCCTGCTTCATTCTTCCCTCAGTATGTGTATAAAGATGCAAACTTGAGCACAGACTGTTGGGTAAATTCCTAATGTCCCTATGAATTATTCTCCAACTGTAGGCAACACAAGTACTGTAGTCTCTGGTGCCTTTACAATATGCATCCTCATATTTGGTAAACCTGAAATTAGTTTGCCGTGAAATGAGGGAAGGCTGAAGGATACAGAATATCATCTGCATAGCTTTAAGTACTTCCATATTATTTAGCTAAAACTAATCATCTCTTTCTGACTGCTAACTCTGAGTGGCCTACTAATATCTGAACTATTCAAATACCCGTTATGTACTTTTCTGAAAAATAATAAACTGTTAATTTCTAGGCACATGAAATAATTTCTTTTCAATCATAATGTTCCCTATAATTTCAAATTAAGATGAAATTGAAATATACCAGTTTAATGTGGTTGAAAATTACCAATTGCCATACTGCTGCTGATAAACCCATAGTCACAAGTACCTGTAAATATTTTTTAATGGTTGTCGTCCATGAGAAAGCTTCCTGTAGCCAAAAATCCATCCAAAATTAATTTATAATATACCTCATATTTGATGGTGCTATCTATAAGACTCATTTTATCTTACCTCTTAAGTTATATAGAGTCATTTTTGTTGGTTGTATAATAAACAATCCAGTTTAGAGGGTACAGAAAGAAGTGAAGAAAAGAGAAGTCATTTTATGGAGAGAGGTATACTGATATCATGGAGAAGTCCTTTGTAGAAAAGGAATGTCTCCTCTGGGAAAAAAGGTGGCTTCCAACAGATGGTCTTTACTAAGTAAAATTGACAGGTCTACAGGTAATGAGTTGCTTTTATAAAATAAGTAGTTTTTCCACTGGGTTTTCAGTACTATGAAGCCTAATTATTCTTGACATATTGCCCATTTCATATGCTCACAATATTATGGCCAAATAAGAAAAATAATTATACAAACTATTAGCACAAAACTCAATGGAAACAATACAGGCTATAAAAACATTACTGGAGAATGGGTTCTTTTTGAACACAGGTCCATCTGTTCTTTCTAATTTTGTAAATGGTGAAGGCCAAATACTATTACAACAAATTCCTAGGGAAAAGAGGGTTTATTTCCCCTTGTACATTTAACTTGTGTTACTAAATATTTCTAGAAGTAAACAAGTGATTGGAGCTTAGAAATATTTTCACTATTCAGCTTCCATTGCTATAATGTCTTATTGTCCTGGACACACATATTATTTGTTTGGGTGGAAGTTTAAAAAAGATTGCATAGTAGGTCATCTTAGTTTGTAAAATAAATGTTCATTACTCATATAAAAACTTTATAAACATTCCAGTATATGACAGACATAGCTTTACTTTTATTTACATATTTCATATAATAAATAAGAAGAATATATTTCCAGATAATTTCTCTTGTTCATAAAAATCATTAAAATATTTGTAGGAATATATAACTTCAGAAACTAGGTATTATATATTAGAAACATTACTTTAATATTAAAAAACCTCTGTGCTATAAAACAAACTTAGGTGCATATACACGTGTGACATTTCTGTAAGGTATTTCTTAGTAAGATATTTTCATGCATGATTCATGGGATCAGCCTTTATAGGCATTTAAAAGCAACATGATCTCACAGTTTGTGGGTTCGAGCCCCATGTTGGGCTCTATACTAACAGCTAGCTCAGAGCCTGGAGCCTGCTTCTGATTCTTTGTCTCCCTCTTTCTGACCCTCCCCTACTTACTCTGTCTGTCTGTCTCTCTCTCAAAAATAAATAAAACATTTAAAAATTATATAAAAGAAACATGGGTTTAAAGACCACCTTGAATTTCATTTTTTTATTCAACTCTACTCATTCAAATAATTTCTTAATTTTATTTCATGGGAGCAAGTTCTATCTTTGGTATAAAATGCACAAATCCAGATGTTCTTTCAGCACAAGAGTGCTGAACCAGGGCCATATTATTTTTTTGTTCAACCACCTGTGTATTAGCATCTGTTTCCAATTTTATATATTCAGTTTTCTACATTGATTACCATCACTTTCATTATTGTACAAACTATATAATGTAGCAACCACAAGACTCTTACCTTCCAATTTTCTAGATTAGTTTATTATAAAAATATACCAGTGTTTGCAGAAATATAATATCTTCTGCCTAAAAGTAATTCAGTCAAATAAGAAATTTTTATTCCAAAAATAATCTCATTATATATAATTATATTACAATGAATATCATTAAAAAACATTTTTATGCATAGTAAAAATTAAAGGTGACCATCATAGGATATTTAGAAAAGACAACTACCCGTGGTTCCCCTCAGTTTCTTCTGTATGTTTGTATA
Source organism: Suricata suricatta (assembly GCF_006229205.1). Taxonomy (NCBI): domain Eukaryota; kingdom Metazoa; phylum Chordata; class Mammalia; order Carnivora; family Herpestidae; genus Suricata; species Suricata suricatta. The sequence continues at coordinate 21,897,260 of NC_043702.1, forward strand.
TGTCAATACATAAACTTAAGACATAAATACACATGCTTAAGCATATATGTTTTATATATACCTTATATATATTATGGTTTATATATGCATACATATTTTTAAAAATTGGGACACATATATCTATGTCCTGCTTTTCTTCTTACTTAAAATTTGCCTTGAACATTTCTCTACAATTAGGAACTTATTATTAAGTCATATGACATTTCTGCTTAGAGAAAGAAGCTCATGGTCTTTTTCAATTGCTGTGAAACTTCACTGTAATGTTTATTTGGCAGTAACAGAGGTATCAATACTCAATAAACCACAATACTAATATTTAGTCATACTATAAACACATCAACACCAACCAGAGAGCAAAGATAATAATTTTTATAAGAAGCTTTTTTTTTTTTTGAACAAAAGACTTCCTTTGATATAATTCTTACTGTGTGTACAAAGATCCAGCTTTCTGAAGTACACAAACTTCTATTTCTCGTTAGGGCAGATTAAGTGAAGAGTTCCTAAATTGATGGTTAAGTGCCCTAGTGCTTTAGATTTTGCAATAGTGATGATAAACTTTATAATCTAATTATTGTGTACAAACTTATTTATTATATGCAAATGCTTCAGGCCACAGATAGTTCTAGAATTTTTTCTGCTTTAGCCACATGTATTTCAGCATAAAATTAACCACAAATAGTTCCATAATCATTTATTGTGCACCTATTATAAGCCAGGTAATGTCAGAGCTGTGGAACACAAGGGCGTATAAGTATTCCTGTCTCCAGGAATTCAGTTCTACAAGGGAGATGATAGAGCAAACAAAAAAAATTAATGCTAATGGATTTGATAATCAATAGGGATCTATACAAAGTGCAAGAACACATATAAGGAAGAAATTTATTCTGCCTGAGGATTGGAATTGTGGAGTATAAGTGAGAGGGTGTTATTAGAAAAAATGCTACTTGAATAGAACACTGAAGAAGAATAAGGGTTTTCCAGGCAGAGAAGAGGAAGGCAGAAATCTACCCACAGGGAAAGGATGTAGAATCCTGAGAGTGCTCACAATCTAAAGAAATGGATGGCAGGACAGTTGTCCCCATCAAAGATTTAAAGAAGGGAACTGTGGTGATCAGGTCAGCCTTCTAAGACATTTCTTGGATAGGTGGGGAATGTGCAGTTATTTCTCAAGCCAAATAGCACTCGGTGATACTCTATAAATTAAGAAAAACGTTAAAGAAAATTCAAGAGTTTTGAGCTCAGGCAATGGAGTGAATGATGCTCATTTCTACAGGCAATAGAATACACATGTCTAACAGGACAATAACTTCATATCCCTTGACAAGAAATATTGTTTTAGTTTTTATAAAAGTATAATAAGCTCACATACTCATAGTTACATTAAGAAAGTATCATTTCAAACATTAACCTTAAAATGAGACATTATTTTTAATAACTGTTACACATTTATGCATATTTATGAACATTCTTGGAGTTAGAGTTTAGCTTTAACCATAAGCAAATAAAAGAGTGCACAAATAAACTACCATAAAATTCTAGCTCAAAATATCTGCTAATAATGTATAGAAAGTTTTTTTTAATTAAAAAAATTTTTCTTAATGTTTAATTTATTTTGGAGACAGAGACAGAGCATGAGTGGAGAAGGGCAGAGAGAGGGAGATACAGAATCGGGAACAGGCTCCAGGCTCTGAGCTGTCAGCACAGAGTCCAACACGGGGCCCAAACCCATGAATGTGAGATCATGACCTGAGCTGAAGTTGGAGGCTTAACTGACTGAGCCACCCAGGCGCCCCAGAAACAAATTTTAACTACAAAGAGTTTTGCTTTGTTTTGTTTTTGGTAAAGAACTCTGAAAATAAAACCCAAAACATATGAATGAACACACACACATACACACACCCATGCACACGTACACATGCACACACACCCCCCCCCCCACCCCCCACACAGTAAGTCCTACTAGAGTCTCTTATGGGAGAGTACGCAAACCCAGGAAGCTTTTTAAAAAATTGGCTATTACTGTACTTCTATTGTCATATTAGACACTGGAAAAAAGACTCAGACAGAGAGATTGTCTTTTAGCTCGCAAAGGGAAAGAATGTACAATTGTACATTGTACATTGTAACATTGTTAGCTTATCTTTTAAAAATTCCACAAAATTATATGATTATTTTCACTTTCTTTGTGCAGCCATTTACTTAAATAAGCTTTTGAAAGACAACTTAGCCTACTTGGAGAATTACAACTACACGGTAGAGTGAACTGATTAGAAGAGTATGTTAAGATCCATTTAGAGGATTTTCTCATTGTAATTTTTACAATCTTTAGAGGTCTATTTCTGTAATTCTCAAATCCTGTCTTCATTTTTAGAGATAATTATCTATAGTAACTCTTACCTTAGTAACATTTTTTTTTAAATGAAAAACTTCCTATCCTATCGTGTATCTTAATTTATTCAACGTGGATATTGTTCATTTGGATCTTCCCCCCCACCATAGTTTTTTGGTGAGGAATGGGGTTAAATTTTATATTTGAGTATACCATAATAAAAAATCCTTTATATTTGGAGACACCCTAAAAACACAGGTTAAACACAAGTTTTATTCTTGGAATACAAATGAGTATATTCTAATACCTCTTTGGCAAGTTGTAACTTTATTTATATGCAGTAATAATATTTTTTACTATGAAATTCCAAGGAAATCATCACACTTAAAATGATGAATACATTAACTCTCATTGTCATTTCCCCACACTCCCCAGTTTGTTTCTGCTGGTTACAACCCAAGAATTCCCATATCCACAAACCATTGCCTCACATGACAGAAAAGAAAGTCTTCATGTGCACATTTATATAAAAAGCAGCTTAGCTTCTGCGAGTTCAAAATTTTACCTAAGGTCATTGGACTATAACAAAAAGGGAGAAGGATTTTGTAACTGATAGATTATGAAATATTTTATTAGATTTTTACATTGATTTATCAGTTATATTTCCTTGCTGTTTGGATCAGAAACTGTTAGTTGTCTTTGAATTTATTGAAATAAAAGTAGTCTGAAACGTGATTTTTTTATGTTTATTTATTTATTTTGAGAGAGAGAGTGAGAGAGAGAGCATAAGCAGGGCAGGGGAAGAGAGAGAATCCCAAGCAGGCTCCACACTGTCAGTGGAGAGCCCAGTGCAGAGTTCAATCAAACAAACCATGAGCTCATGACTTGAGCTAACATCAAGCTTCAGACACTCAACTGACTGAGCCACCCAAGTGCCTCCTGAAACATACGATTTTTTAACAGTGTATGTATTGTTTAATCTTGTCCTCTATTATCCCTTCATCTGACCATGCTTGTAAGTTGTCTTGGCTTTGGGAATCTTCCCATCTCCCATTAGATATAATCTTGGAGAACTGTTAATCAAAGCCCTACACTCTCTACTAGCCATGAGGAAGGAAAGTGATGTTTTTCTCTCTCAAAGATTCTTTCTGTATCTTGACTGAATCAACACCTGGGCTGAGAGTGGTTGTAGCTATCTTATCCTGTTGACAATATTCTGAAGACCATCTCCACTAATCCAATTTTTATTTTTCTGTAGCTTCTCTGATTCCAGCATTTTCTGAGGCCTGGCTGTTCAAAACTTTCTTTTGGATTTTACAAACTGCATCATGTTCTTCTAATCTTCTCAAACTAAATTACCAGAGTCAGTTTCCATAGGTTGGAAAAAATTGTAATGGATACAATGTTGTGGCAAGTATTGGTTCTCCACCAAAGATTTTAGAACCCATTTCACAGAGTAGTTGTTTGTGGAAAAGGGCTGTTTGTCTGAAATGCAGTTTTCAATTCCCCTTTGTATCTAGGCAGAGCCATGAAACTGGTTCTAGCCAACTGAAAGAAGTGGCCCTAGAAGTAGAAAAGATTCATTTTATATTTCTGCAGAGATGAGCAAGAAATAAGCCTTTCTTTTATTCCTTCCTTCTCTGACTAATGCATGTATATTGATACTCAGAGTGAGTGATCTCTGAAACTGTGCAATGAATGGAAAAGCCTTTGCCAGCCTGGGCCATAACCACATGGAGTAGAGCCCTTCTCCCATAGGATTGATATAAGTAAGAAAACATTTTTGTGTTAAGCCATTGATTTTTTAATGATTTTTTTCATGTGGTATCATACTAATATCTGTAGGTAATAGTAACTTTTTCAACATTAATAATTTTTTGTTTATAATATTGATTGATTGCTCTCAAGGAACTACAGTAACATTTGGTAAACTGGTATCAACTGCAAATCAATATTTTCAAGGCTGATTGTTTAGTCATTTATGAAACTGCTAAATCTATGGGACAAGATAAAATCTGTTTTTACAACACAGGACCAGAGCTAATTTGCTAGTATACTTTTTTAGTACAAGAAGCCAAAGTTCCTCTTTAAAATTGGAGTAAGGGGTGCCTGGGTGGCTTAGTGGTTAAGCGTCCAACACTGGCTCAGGTCATGAGTCAGCTGTGCTGACAGCTCAGAGCCTGGAGCCTGCTTCAGATTCTATGTCTCCCTCTCTCTCTGCCCCTCTCCTGTTCCTGCTCTGCCTCTCTCTCTCAAAAATAAATAAACATTTTAAAAAAAGTGAAGTAAAGGTGGGACACTTAGGTAGCTCAGTCAGATTCTCTCTCTTTCTCTCTCTCTGTCCCCTTTCCCACTGTCTCTTCCTCAAAATAAATAAAAGAAAAAAAGTGAAGTAAAGGTGCTAAGAATACACTTAAATTTAAATTTTAAAACAGTTTAATAATTGCTTTTCAGAAATCATCCAAAAAGCTTGCAAAAAAGCACTAATAACGACTAGGGTCAAAGGCTTCAACAAATGTTTTCTGTGTAGTTATCCATCAACAAATGTTTATTGAAATGCTAGTTTCTACAAGGAGAATGCAAAAAAAAATGGCAAAGTGCAACAAAAGAACAAAATACATTTTGTAAATTAGAGAAAAGTATACTGAAAAAAGGAGAGCTTTGACATGATGAGCATCCAAAAACACTTATTGCAATGTAAAGGAGTCAGAAAATGTTTTTTCAGGTTTTTACCATTGTGAAAGTTGTAATGATCTTGGAAAAATCTCATAGAGTTCATATGACTAAGAAGTTACAAAATATTGAGGTTCTTTTTTGGAGATAAAGGTAGAATATACATTTTCTGACTGTACATGTCTTTCAGGAAATCCCACACTCATCCTTATTTTTCTGTCCTACTGCCAAATGAGAGCCTGCCCAGGATCTCTGATGATGCTATTGTGATAGGAATTAAGAAATTCTAGAGATAAAGTTAGTAGGAGTTTTTAATTTCTAACATTCTGGAGAAATGAATAGAATTACATCACAGGTCTTTTCCTAAGGAACTGGCTCTTAGAATTTGTACGGGTAGATTATCTCAAGTGCAAAGGCAATAAGACCAAAGAGGCTACCGCAGCATGTCATGTAATCAAATTCACTGTTTAAATGACAGGATATAATCTTGAGCTTATAGCATGCTACTTTTATTTCACACATCCAACTGACCTGAAATTGATCAATACTTGTAATATCCTGAAGATAGGCAGTCTGAATAACATAAATAAAACACTTATTTGATGATAACCCTACTTCCTAAGTCACAGGTTTTTATTAACCTTCTCTGAATGAAAATAATACTCCTTTTTATGTATGTATTACAGAGCAAAAATACAAAGGCAACAGAAACTTGCTAAGCTATTGAACTTCAGGGAATGTCTTCAGAAAGGGAAGGGTATGATGATCTTCACAAAGACTTTAGTATCTAACTGCTTGCCTGCAGAAGGAAGCTAATCAGTTGGTGAAGCTCTTATTTAAGCCGGACACTGGGCAGAACACACACAGGGGAGACTGGTCACTGTCCTACTGGGTGAACAGACCTCCAAATAGTTACTAGTGTATTTTTCACTGTTTTGCTGGCAGAAATTGTGGTGTTTCCCCCCTTTTACACCCTGGATATTTAACTTACTCATCACCAAGTTGGCTGGCTTAATTATACAATCCAGGCTTTAACCCCTCTAAGGATATATTTCAAGAAAATGATACCGAATTTAACTTTGCAGGTTCAGATAAAATTAACAAGTCAGTGCAATGAGGCTCTGAATCATTTTAGAGAACTTTCTAATGTTGCATCTGTGTCTCTGAGAAGAGAATATTTAATACTATCCTATCTCTTAGACAAAAGCAGTTTCTATTCAATAGCTGTCCGTCTTCTTATACTCGGGGGAAGGCAACATTTCTCTCCAAAAAATGAAGAGAATATCAATGGGGCTAATCTCTTCACAGTGCTTAGAGCTCAAAGCAATTGCCTGCAGTTGTACAGAGTCCCCACCCTCATTATCTCAGGAAAAGAAAAATGACCACAATGTAAAATACTGTCTGGCTTTTGAGACAGAAATGCTCAAAAGAAAGTTAAAATAAACATTTACCAACTCACTTCTGAGCTAAACACTTTGAAATTTAATTTACTTCTTTAGAGTTAGAGTCAAACTTTGAACCCATTCTTTCTTGATACAAATGAGGAATTAAAGTAGAACAATATTAAACTATATTGGTCAGCATCAAAATATTAGATTGATTTGCATCTCAGATACTGTTATAGTCCAAGAAATAATGAGTTTTACAATATAATCATGCATGCCCAAGGATTATCAAATTATGAGTTACATTGATATAACTAGCTTTTTGTCTATGCACCTTGTTTCATATGACAATTTAGTCAGTGTTCTGATCTACAAAAAAATGTTTCTGGAAAGTACTAATAGAAAAAATTAGAGCACATCTTATGAAACCATGATTATTTAGTTGTTAAAGTCACATAAAATGTTTAATTGTGGCATCCGAAAGGCATAATCATTCTGGTGAGGCAGCTGTATTTAATGTAACAACATTGCTCAGGCTGCTTGTGTTAGTGGCCCACTATTTTGATTTCCTACCAGTAGCAACAAATCCTTTAGAAGGTTCCTGGTAACTGAGTCTAAACTTACCTAGGGGATTTGTATCCCTTTTTTCTCAGATAATTTCACCCCGCACAACTTTCCTCAAACAAGCCATACTTTAAGAAATAGTGCTTTCTTGTTTGGGAGCCACAGAAAGAGACAGTCTTATCCCTTTCCCTGGATGTTTTCTTGTTGCAATATGATCTGTGGAGATGATAGAGTCCTCTCTCTGCCAACACTGAGGATAGCAGAACAGAGGGAAAGAAAGAAGCCGATGCCTTAAAAACATCTTAAATTTACTCCATCACCCAAATCTGAAGTCGGTCCTACCTGTGGATTTTCTCTTATGTGAGATAATAAGATTCCTTATTGTCAGTTCCACTTGGCATCTCTCATAGCCAAAGGCATCTTCACTAGTACATTTATGAATGACCAAGAATAATTAAGAACTCTTTGAAAAATAATATTAGTTAAATGGTACTTAAATTACTTAACAGTAAAACACATTATAAATAAACACCATTAACATAGTGTGCAACTAGCAAACTAATCAAAAGAAAAATTAATGGGGTGGAGTATATAATCCAGTAACACAGACCATATATAAACTTTATTACATACTACAGAGTAAAAATAGTAAAGACCGCATAACAAACATTGTCACACTTTACACAAATACTTCAGGAAATATGCTTGAGATGGCATTTTGTCACACATATTCAATTCATCAGCTAATTCTGTTGACTCTATTTTCAAATATAATATGGTGTTTTAACAGTTTCTCAGTTGTCATCTCAGCCCACTGGCATCAACAAGGCGTGGAGGGTTAATTGCAGCAGTTAGCCTTTTGGGGTTACAAGCGTTTAATCACTGATGTTTAGAATTGCTCTATGTATGTGATAATAAAAAGCACTTTTGATGGTTTTATGATGGTTTTATTATCTTCAAATTCTCTGCAGTAAACATACCCTACTTATTGCTCTCTGAAAGCCCCACAGCCTTGGTCCAAACTACATTTAATTCTGAGTCATTAACAGGAACTTCCTCACTGCTCCCTCTGTTTCCACTCTTCCCCTGGAAAGAGTGTTTGTCTATACTAGTTGTCATCTATTTTTTGTTTATTGCTTTTTTTTCTAGTGAAAATCAAGTTCTATTACTTCACTGTTTAAAACGGTCCAGTCTTCATGTCATTTTCAAATAAAATTCAACCTCTTTACCATGGCTTAGGGGAAGCGCTCATGACCTAGCTCCTGCTTATCTCTCTAAAGTTATTTCATGCCAATCTCTGCCTTATTCATTCTGTTTCAGTCACATAGATATCTTCAATTTTATTGTAACTCAAGGTCTATCCTTGGAGCCCTCTTCCTAAGACTTGTGCCTAACTTACATCCTCAATTCATGAAGGTTGCTCTTTTTCAGACGTCTTCCCTGAATATCTTATCTGAAATATCAAGTCTCCTCAACCATTCACCCTAGACACTTAGCACAGTTTTATTTTTCTTATACCATTTATGCATGTCTGTGCTGCATGTGTGTGTGTGTGTTGTGCATCTGTATGCAAGACAGACAGAAATAGAGACAGACTTAATTTTCTGCTTCTCCCATTAAGAATATAAACATCGGAGGACAAAGACTTAAACCCTTTTATCATGTTGATGTGAATTATCATGTTAATGCTCACACAAAAAAATAACTGGTCCTGTTTTGTTATCCTCATTTTACAGTGGAGGAAATTTAGGCATAAGAAAGATTAAGGAATGTGCCCAAGGTTAGAGAACTAATAAGTGGTAGAATATGGATTCAAAACCAATCACTGTCACTCTGAAGCTGCTGTTCTTAACTGCTCTACTGCCTCTGTATATAATTAAAATGAAAAAGGCCCAATGTAAAGTACTGCATTATTAGAACACTATAGAACATAAGGTTGTATGTGGGAGGTCATTAGGATATAAAGTGTAAAACACTATATATATATATGTACATACATATGTATATATACAAATATATATAATTTTACTGTATTTAGTAAAATGGAGAGTAATTTTATAATATTCATATAATTATATATAGTAATCTCATATAGTTTCATAAGAAATATAAAATATTTTGACCGACTTGTGCAATTTCTTATGATTTATTTTTCTTTTATGTAATTTCTATATTGCTTTTTGGAAAAGCAACAATCACATAAAACATTAAGAATAACAAAAAAATACACATCTGAAAAAATAATGCCTCCCATGGGTGTACAAAAGGGATATATAAGTATTATTGTGGTTTCAGAGTATCATTAAAGTACCTTTTCCTTTCTTGCTCAAATTTGAAATTCCCTGAGGAGTAGACACAAGAATTACAGATATGAAAATCAAAATATCACTTTTATGTGATGAAGTCAAATTTAAATATAGGACATGATGCTGACAGCTTTGCAGTAGAGGCTGAAGTCCGGGATTGTGAAATGCTGCCGCATCAGTGTCCTAACAATTCCTACAATGACTGTACCCTACCCAGACAGTTACTGGCAAGAGCCGCAGAATCTCGAGCGGTCTGCTGGCAGCAATGGAGGGAAGAACCTGTGTAGTCAGAGGATGGACTTCTCCAAGGGGAGGGTTCTTGGAGAAGTTACTCACTGGGACTTGCTCAGTTCTTTCTGAACTCTTTAGTTAAGCCAGACATCCCTTTCACAGAGGGAGGAAGGATGGAGGGGCAGAGATGGAGTAGAGAGGGGCTACATATATTTTAGGTCTCTTCCTCCACGCAAAAGTGAAGGTGAGGAGAATAAGTGTTCACCTCTCATAAATTTAATCCCAACTTTCACTTGCCTTTAGATGAAATATCTTTCCCTGCCCTTCTTCTCCTTTCTTTCTGGCCCATTTTGAGAGAAGCTTAGGTATAATTTAGGGTTGGATGTAGAAAATCATCAAGCTTAATCTAGCCAACTACAACAAGTTAAAAAGAGACTAGCTCATCATTGTTTCATATCAGTGTTATTTATTTGCATGTCATTTTTCTCTTTAGTGTATAAGATATTTATTGCTCTGCTTTTTTATTTGTAATATTTGAAAAACTGTTATGTGTTTACTTTAGAAACTCTAGAATACAGGGTAAAACGCCTCACAGAGAAGGTCTACACACATTTTCGTAGCTATAACGCCAGGCTGCATCTGTATTAGTCAGGGTTCTGGCAGGAAACATAGAACACATATCCAGACGGAAATTTTAAAAAGACTTATGAATGAAGGAACTATTTATAGAAGGGGGAAATAGAAGAAAAAAATTAAGAAGATAAATACATATATTGGGAGCAATAGAAAATTAATACCTGTGCAAGGATTGCAAGTGCAAAGGGTAGAAAATGACCTAAGTGGAACCTGGCTAAGAAATGAAGCCCCAGAAGTAGGGCTGCCTGACAGGGGCAGCCAACAATGCAGCCAACCACGTGGCCCTCACACAAATGCCCCTGAGGTGGAAACAGAGGGAATGAATGCTCCAATATCTCCTCCTGTCCTCTCCTCTGCTGTCAGTGCCTCTCATTGGTCTATTCTAAATACCAGTTAATGGGCAATGTCCTTCCCCAGGGAAACAGAGGAGGGCACAGAAGAGCACAGAATGAATGTGGAGGGATAGAGTCAATGGAGAATGACCTGCCTTTATCTATCTATCTATCTATCTATCTATCATCTCTCTCTCTCTCTCTACCTATCTTCTATCTATTATCTATCTGGATATCATTGTGAAATCATGTCCTATACTCTGTTTTGTCACTACTTGAATCTTTAATAGGCCACGTAAATCTACCTTTGTACTTCATTATGTACACATTTATGACATTTTACTGATCACACGATATTCTATTTCATGAGCTATTTAATAGCAAGTCTTAAGCTTTCACATGTAATTTATTTTCAAATTGTCTTTAGTTATTATCCCTCCATGATTGCTATTCAAAGATGCCCTTTTGAATTATTTTTGAGTATTATTTTTTAATTAGTATGAACAAGGCTCTATTTTATCATTCAACACTTAAAATGAGAATCTCTAATAATTCCATCACATGAAAAATCTAATTGACTTTGAATTGAAGAAAATAAGACTTTGTTAACACATTTTCTACCTTTATTACTGAAAATAGTAGAGCAATATTTTAATCTGGTTGACTGAGATATGATGAGGTTATTGAGTACTACTGTCAACACGATATCATCACACTATAATCAACTGGTTGTTCTAAATTCCAAAGCCAGGTCAATCCTTTCTTATAAGTAGCAATGTTTAATTGGGCCTACAGCTTCAAGAAGAAAACAAAGAAAAGTTACAGCATCCTTTGGGTCTAGGCAGAATGTCTCAGAATGAACTGGAGGTCAACAATGGCAGACAAATAAAGTCAGTGTAAAATATTTTAAAAGAAAAGTCATTTTTGTTCATGAAAAATCCACAGGATTAAGCATTAGAAGATATGTTTGTGAAATGAATGATAGTAAAATTGATGGTTATACAGATCCAGGATATTATTCTAGTAGGTCTCTCATGTTGAAATGAGTTCTCTGAGCATAATTTTCCCACTGCTTCATTCTTCCAGAATGTATAGCAATACCCTAAAATTCTCACTGATATAATTTTTCCCCTACAATGAAAATACTTTCCCTACAAGAGCTTATAAAGATGCAAATATCTTTAAGGATATTCTTAAAAATGAACCAAACTAATTTAATAAAACATTCTTGTCAGTCTGATAGTTGTAAAAGTTAAGCACCTTAAAATGTTATCAATATTAAAAGGTCACTGTGTACATTTTCAAAGTGGTAAGGAGGAGCAAATTTTCTATTGATATGAGAGTGGAGAGTAGAAGTCCATGAACTATCTCTTCCTCAACTGAAGATTCAGCACCAGTCATGCAAATGCCATGCCTGTTTTTTAAGGAAGAAGAAAGTGTTGAAAAGTAATGACAGGTTATGAAGTTGCCACTATAATGTCATTAATTGCTGTCTATTAGCAGTGTCTGGAGCATTTAGGTTTTTATAGTACTTTATATAACTGAGTTTGTGACTTTAAACATAAATACAGATAATAATTTTGCTGTGATTTAATCATCCATAATTAAATGTAAACAGATTTACTGATTGTTCTTTGACTTCATCAACTTTATTGACTCTTTTAAGTTTCATGTGTTATTCTCTTTTGACAAGATTTTGATTTATCTATACCTCATCTAATATGATGTATCTAAAAAATTAGGATTATTTATTATAGTAAACTGTTTTAAGGCTAAAAAGGATTTGTACCATAACCTCCAAGGGTCTTAGCTAACGTTTTAACTAACTCAATGTCTCATATTATTCTTCATCTGACTTTTCACACAGAAAGTACGGTTCTGACTTAGAAACTCTGTACTGCTGTTTGCTCTGCCTGGAATCCTCTTTCCCCTGATCACCACCTGATCTATTCCCTGAATTCCTTCAACTCACTGCCCAAATATATCACTTCATGGGAAATTCCTCCCTGAACATCTTCCAAAAGTAATATTCCACTTCATCATTCTCCACTCTCCTCTTATTTTTCTATAGTACTTATCACCACTTGGTATATATGTTGGTATAGGTTCTATTAGTTAATTATCATCTGTCTCCCTCTTAGATTTGTCTCCTAAGTTGAATGTTAGTTCCATGAGAGCAGAAAAAATATATATAAGTATATATAGTACTCTCTTTTCTGTCCTCAGCATCAAGAATAGGGGAAAAGAAAGAATCAAGAACATCAAAGAGACAAGGGCCACAAATGTCCATTGACTGATGAATGGAAAAGAAGATGTGGTGTGTGTGTGTGTGTGTGTGTGTAATGGACTATATATATACATATATAATGGAATATGTATGTGAAGGAACTGTTATAGGCTAATAAAAGGAAGAAAAGATCAATTAGATATAGTGATTATGATTATATATATCTAAAAATACAGCCTCAAAATATATGCAGCAAAAACTGAATAACAACAATCAATTAATTAATACTTGTGGTTAAGGATTTTCATATATTCATCTCAGAAACTGAGAGCTCAGGCAGTCAAAATATAAGAAATGTTATAAAATATTTAAATAATTAGTAAGTAAGCTCAAACTAAGAGTTTCATAAAAATGTTTGAACCTACAAGGCATACAATATATGCATTCTTTTTGATTACACAAGGAACATTGAACAAATTGTCTATATTGAAGCTACAGAAGATCAACTTAATGCAAACCATGTTTTCTAACATAATTTAATATAAACTGAAATTTAACAAAGAATAACTCTAAAAGTTCTAGGAAACAGAGAGCCCACTAAATACTTTTGAAAAAGAAGAACAAAGAGAATGGTTTCAGTTATATATATTAATATTAGAATATCTAGTAATAAAAATAGAATTGTACCAGGTCAAAAACAATGTTACTGAAAGATTAGAAAAATACTGCCTCTCTATGTATATGAGGTTGATATATGATAGTAGTAATAGCACAGATCAGTGAGGTAAGTTTTAATTATATAGCTGAGAGTAATAGGAAAACTGTCTTACTAGACAGAAAACTTAATTTGGGTCTTCCACTGTGGCCATCAAATTACTGTTCCCTACTACTTGCTTTTTCCCTATATTGGGATTTAAAATTCCCAGCAAAAGGAAGAAGTCAAAGTTTCACTATTTGCAAATGACATTATACTCTATGTAGAAAACCCAAAGGACTCCACTAAAAAACTGCTAGAACTGATACATGAATTCATCAAAGACACAGGATATAAAATCAAGGTACAGAAATCTGTTGCATTTCTATATACCAATAACGAAACAGCAGAAAAAGAAATTTAAAAATTGATCCCATTTACAAATGCACCAAAAACAAAAAGATATCTATGAATAAACCTAAACAAAGAGGTAAAAGATCTACATTCTAAAAACTATAGGACACGTATGAAAGAAATTGAAGATGAGGAACACCTGAATGGCTTAGTGGGTTAAGCATCCAACTCTTGATGTTGGCTCAGGTAATGATTTGCTGGTTCATGAGATCTAGCCCTGTGTTGGTCTTCTCGCTGTTGGCATGGAGTCTGCTTGGGATTATCTCTCTCCCTCCCTCTCTCTCTCTGTCCCTCCCTAACTCTCTCTCTCTACATATATGTATAGTATATTATGTATAATATATATGTATAATATATTAGACATAATACTCAGCCATCCCAAAGAATGAAATCTTGCCATTTGCAGGGACATGGATGGAGCTAGAGTGTATTACACTAAGTGAAACAAGCTTGGGCATCTAAGTGGCTTTGGACTTAGCTTATTACTCACTATGGATATGGAAAATGGGATATTAAGCAGATGATATTTGTCATATCCAAAAAAAGATTTAGAAGTGATTGCATTGTTTGGTTTTTATTTCCTGCTGTGCTTACTCTTTGAAGATCATGTGTCCTGCATAGATGCCCTGGGGTCCATAATGAGAAGACACAATGGAATTTAGCTGAGCCCAGGAAAGTACATCAGGCCTGACATACCTAACTCTCCATAAGTGAACGAAAAGCAAATGCTCCTTTAAGTCAGGAAGATCTTGGGTTTGTTATTGCAGGAGACACTGACTAACTGAAAATACCTCCTTGAATCTTGAACTAAAAACATAAATTGTAAAAGTAAGAACATAAAGAAGAAGATACAGGAGAATACTTTGGTGACCTATCATTGGGAAAATACTGTTATCTTCCAAAACAACAAAAAAATACTAAGAAAAAAAGAAAACAGTTTTTATTTTAGTAAATGTAAAGATTTCAATTCAATAAAAGATATGACAGATGAAATCGGCAAACAGACAACTCTTTGGAAGAAATCTACATTTAAAACCAATAATAGATTAATATACAGATACTTAGTGCAAAATCATAAGTCCCCAGAGAAAATAAGCCCAATAGAGGAAATGGGCAAAGGCAATTCATTCACAGATGAGGAAGCCTGAAAGACTGAAGAGTATTATAAAAAGATGTTCAACATCATGAGTAATTAGGCCTATGCAATGTGTACAGTATCCACTATATTGGAAGATTTAGAAAATCAATTACTCCCTGTCTTAGTCTGTTTGGGGATCATAAGAAAATATCAGAGACTGAGAGGATTAACAACAGAAATTTATGTTCTCACAGTTCTGGAGGCTGAAACCCAAGATCAGGGTACTAGCATGGTCAGGTTCCAGGCAAGGCTTTCTTTCTGGCTTTCAGATGCTTTTTCCCTGAGTGCTCACACAGCCCTTCCTTGTGCATGCACATGCCTCTTCTTATAACACCACTAATTCTACTGGATCATGGCACTACTCTTATGATCTCATTTAATCTCAACAAACTTCCTAAAAGCCCTGCCTCCAAATACAGTTGCATGAGTGATTAGGACTTAAACATTTAGATTTTGGGAGGGATACAGTTCAGCCCATAGGACTACTAAATGTTGATGATGAGATTTCTTGAAGGACTGTATAATAGTATGGTGATTATGAAGAGCAGTGGGCAGTGTTTAATGAAATTATGTACACTGCAGAAAAACTCTTAGAAGCCTACCATCAGTATATCTATGAAGATATTTTGTACAGCATTCCTTGAAGTAGTAGAGTCTTATGGTGAACTTAGGTGCCCATTATTAATGTATTGGATAAATAAAATAATTAGGTGAATTAAATTGAATACTATCCATTAGACCTGATAGACATATAGTAATATGAATAAAACTTAAGAACACAGTATTGAATAAAGAATCAAGAAAGTAAATGCAATGTATAACAAAATATAATTTTTAGAAGAACTTAGATATGTACATACAAAAAATAATTCCATATATTCTTCAAAAGTATCTATAAATCTAAGGAAACCTATAAAAGACATTTAAAACCTTCCATGGAAGGTGGAAGATAATGACAGTAGGGATGGGACATGAAAGGAGAAAAATATGGAATCTAATACTTGTGTATTTTATACTAAAAAGTCTGATTAACTCTGCTCTCTGTACATGAGGAAGAGGAAGATAACAAAGAGAGAGGATAAAATGAATAAAGAGAAGAGAAATAAATAAGAAGAGAAGGAAAAAAAGAGACACAGGCAAAAAAGCAAGGAAGGCAGAAGCCGCAGAAGTATCCATTGTCATAACTAAATTCTGATGAGGGTAAATTGATCCTAATGCAGCATGAATGAAGGAACAAATCAAACATTATGGGAAGCATAATGAAAGGATAACACAAGAAAGAAGCAGTAATCAAAACTTCAAATTAAATCAAGTTTATAAGAACAGAGATGGGTAACTAGATGGTTAAGATGATAAGAGTACCCGTCTGTTTTCTACAGTTCCATACACAGCTACAGGATGCTGTTCTTTGCAAATAGCACTCTGATGGCAGGTATAGTATCTTTTACAAAGAAGAGTTTGACTTAGTTTTCAACACTCCCAGTGATGACCTGCAGATTCATGTCTATTGTTTCAAATGACTTTGTAAATAGAATCTTACCTATCTCTTCTCCAGAATTTGGAACAGTGCCTGGCATATGAAATATTTGTCAACTATATATTACATAATTTCTAACATTAGACCAACAAAAATACAAGATAAAGGATGATAAAATTATTGGATCAAGAAGGCATCGCCTGAAATGCTTATCTATTATTACAAGGTGTTTATAAAACTCATTATTTCAAAACAACAGAGTGCTGATTTTCATCATACCGATATATCATGATGCCTTCTTTTCAATTTTTTTTCTTTTGGTGGAAAAGTACATAGTAAAGGATGCTGCATAAAGATGAATTTAAACAATTTTTATTTATCAACCTCTTATATTACAAGTGAGAAAAGATATTTCTCAGCTCAATCATATTTGAGTAAATCATATTTGAATATTGTTCAAAATTCAATTTTAGATAAATACAACTGCAAATTATCACATGTACCAACTGTGCAGCTCCATCTCCAAGAGTAGCATGTTATTTGTTCTGGGTTGATTTGCACATCTGTTGAACTGCAACTTCTCTTAAGGATTATCCTATTAAAAAGTATCAGCTTGGCAAATTAAAGATGATTATCTATTCAATTTTGTATACACCATCTATTAAAAAGAAGACAAATTCTTGGGCTATGTGACTTCAGGTCACAAAGTATGTTTAGATCGAAATTTTTAACTGTTTAATTTTCTTTTTCTTTTTAATTTTTATTTATTTTTATTTTTTTATACAATTTATTTTTCTAACATATGCAATTATTTTCCATCATTTACAATACAGTAGTTTCAATGATACTCCAAACAGAAAAGCAAAGTAAAAAATCAAAACCCCCACTTCTATTTCATGTAATTAGACTTATACAGAAATTAGAAGGTTAAGTAACAACTAGT
>NC_043702.1:21914708-21928709 GCF_006229205.1 Suricata suricatta
ATTTTGCATTTTCTTTCATTATCTACTCAAAGTCATGCCTACTGCACCTCTAAACATTTCATTAAATCCAATTATACAGCAAACACTCCCAAAATAAACTTAGATTGTATTGCAGTTTCACTTAACAGTATATAAAATGCTGTGTTGTGACAGGTATCAATTATCCATTAGATACTGAATCAATTTTTCTTAAGCACTATTAACTACTTGTTTTTCTTGAAGCTATGTTCGCACTCATAGGTCTAACAGGAAATTAATTGTTTAATTTCAAATCTGATAACTAGTATATGCTATTAATTTAACACTTTCCTCATAATACTATAATTTTGTACTTCTCAAAGGTCTGAATATGCTTCATTTCCTTATACAAATACATTTTTCTTGACTAATATATGTGTAAAAATGTCATGAGTCATATTTTAAAATGATCTATGCTAGCATGTACATGTAATTTTTATTACATCTGCAAACATATAGGCATAAGTAATTATATGCATTGGGATATATACTGCCTAGATGATATTAAGATATAGTTATTCATGCAACTAATTTTTCATACTTGTTACACAGATACATATCTTTTTGATACCTTAAATGTGTTGCAAATAATTTGGCATTAGCACATTAATTGTAATATGTATATAACTACTGTAAATACATTTGAAAAAAAGTTTCTCACATTAATACTACAAAACAAATATTAATTAAATATGGACACTAATTTAGAATTTGCCATCATTTGGACATTTGCCAGATTTAATTGTTTGTATATAATTGTATATAATTATGTATGTAAGCTTTGTAACTTCGAAGGACATCTTATTTATATAAGTAATCATTTCCAAATGCCTTTTTAACATGCTGATAATGTTACTTTTACACTTCTATCCAGTACAACTACACCAGAGAGCTAGGCAATAATTATAAATATATTTGTTTAAAAAATATTGCACAACATTAAGAAATTAACAACACATATGTGACTTATTTGTATCATCCAGGTAATTGCAATTGCTGATTATACCTGTATAATGCTGTAATTTGTAAGATTCATAAGTAATGTCATGGTCTGATTTAACCAGAATGAGCTAGCTGCATACTGTCTTATATAGTCCTATTAGAAGAATTTGATCAAGTCATCAATTTAGTAAAATGTTGGGACTTACGCATTTTTTTTTTTTTTGGCCAAAATTCATCCAGAGACTGAATGTGTTGCTGGATGTGCAAGAATAAAAGTCTTGTATTGCTGAACAATACTGCTATCATTTGAGGCCCAATTTTTTTTTCTTTCATATAGTTTATTGTCAAGCTGGTTTCCATATAACACCCAGTGCTCTTCCCCACAAGTGCCGTCCTTCACGACCATCACCCCCCTCCCCTTTCCCATTCCCCTTTCAGCCCTCAGTTTGTTTTCAGTATTCAAGAGTCTCTCATGATTTGCCTTTTTCCCCTTCCCTAACTTTTTATTTCCCTTCCCCTCCCCATCGTCCTCTGTTAGGTTTCTCCTGTTAGACCTATGAGTGAAAAGGTATGGTATCTGTCCTTCTCCGCCTGACTTATTTTAAATAAGCTTGATGTTTATAATACACTGTATTTCCCTTTTGGATCAAGGGAGAGTGGAATATTTCACTTACATTTTATTTTCAAGTTGTAAGTAACATAAAAAGCATTCAAGTTTTATTTTAGAATGTTATTTTTATCTCAGAACACCATGTCCTAATGAACACAGGGAGATACAATGTGAGACTCAGGCTATAAACCTAGTTGATTAAGTCACCTATCCAAACTTTTCATTTTAGAGATAATAAAGTTGAGGTCAACACAGATTAAGTGTCTTGATCAATTTCATGTTACAAATCATAGATGAATATAATTTTTAAGAGCCTCATCTTGGGCTTGACTCAAATGGTCTTTTCTGACTCATAAGATGGCAATAATTTCCAGATGTTTCTAAGAATCAATCATAATTCAAATATCTGTGAGCATTGGTGATACGAAAGCATTATTTTGAAAACTATGAGCATCATTCCAAAAGAGAGGCTTCATAATTTGTTCAATGATGCTGTCCTCAGATTAAGAAAACAACCTTCCAAACATAATATCGGAAAGAACAAAACTTTGTAACATGTATAAATTATACTATACTTTGAAAAAGCCACTAACTTAACTTTTATTTATATTAATGTGTCATATGTTATATAATTCAAATGCTAATTTTATCTCAGAATTTATGATCTATTTTGATAATCTAAGTACTTAGTAACCGCTATTGCATTGCCATAAACAGATCAGAGTGGATGGTAGACAAATCAGAACAGTTCATGACTATAACACTTTGTACAACTACAAATGTTCTCCCTGAATAAATATATCTTTGGTCAAGATGCCTTTAATTAAAGTTTTCAAGGTATTTCCACTATTATCAGCATGTTATTTTCCATACTTGCTCTAGGGTAGATAAAATTGCTTCTAACATAGGACATAGCATGAAAAAAACAAAAGAGGAAAAAAAGTGTTTTTTTCTACAGATGAAATGTAGCCAGTCTCTATGAATCTCTAAAATTTTTATTTACAATCTCCTAGAGCTAAAAATTAAATAAAATGAAATTCAGGTTCTCATACAACTGTACAAACATGTATAGGTATTAATATGTATGTGTAATTAAAATTCTCAAAACCTTTAAAATGGGAGAAATGGAACCAAAGTCATAGTGTTGTGATAATTAAGAGAGAAAACACCTTGCTCAGTTCCTATAGCATAGTATACTTCACTTGGGGCATTAATCATACACTTGGGTCTCCAAGGGAGATACATAATCTGATTTCCTTCAATTCTTCCAGTTTCTTTTCCCAGTATCAGAGAGGCCCATATTCTATTTATGCATAAAATAGATTTGTGTACACAATAGAGCCACACAAACAGGGGAGGAAATAATGGGATTATAAATAATTGAGTAGAGTCACCTGGTCACCTCTTCTCTCATAATTTATCCTCTCTTCTTGTGGCTTTCCTTCTGCGGGAAACTGATGTGGCAGAATGGGCTTGCTCTTAGGAGGAGCAACTTAGGTTAACTGCCTTATGCCTTAGAGATAAAGTAAGTTAGCTTGGTTTCTTCAATTCTTATTTGAGATTTTAATCAGGCCAGGATTTAAATAAATGGCAGAAACAGAGGCCCTGCAGGGACTCACATAACCAGCCCTACCTGATTACTCTGAAAATAGTTTAATATTGAAGTGTGGGGTTGAGGTTCTAATTCTCATTGGGAAGATATTGGCACTTAAAATACTCTGTTGTGCATAAGACACATCAGAAACATAGCAGATTATTAGGTTATTATTATTACTAGGTTATTCTTCTGGGGAAATTCTCTTTGCTATTGTTGTTGCTGTTTCTTTCAAAGACCACAAATTGACAACTGGTGACAGGATTCTGTCTTAGTCAGCTTTGTGCCAAACACTGGCCAAGTGGTCATTAGTGGAATTATTCTGATATTCACAGCAAATGAATAATTTCTCTAACAAGGTCATATATCAGTAGGAAACCGAATATTATTAGTAAAAAGAGAGGCAGAATAATATAAAGTTTAAATTTT
The DNA here is from genome assembly GCF_006229205.1 of Suricata suricatta. Classification (NCBI taxonomy): domain Eukaryota; kingdom Metazoa; phylum Chordata; class Mammalia; order Carnivora; family Herpestidae; genus Suricata; species Suricata suricatta. The sequence continues at coordinate 21,918,302 of NC_043702.1, forward strand.
AGTTTCTGGAATTAGACCTGCCAGATTTGAATTTGGACTCTATATTTGATCAGCTAGGTGTCACTGAGCTTGTTCTTAACTTCTTTATGTCCCAGCTTCTTCACCTGGAAAAGTGACAACTACAACAATTTCATTGAATTTTAAAACGATTAAACAGGTCTTTACCTGAGTCAACTCAGGTGGTTCAAAAACACTGGTGAGCGAACGTGTTCTGGAGGTGCAGGCTGATGTTGCCTCACAGCTGAGGTGACACCCTTCTAAGCACTCTAAGGCAGTTTTCTCTGAAAAGGGCCATACATTAAATATTTTAAGCTTCCTAGGCCATATGGTCTCTGTTGCAAATACTCAACTCTGCTCTTATAGTGTGAAATCAGCCTTAGACAATATGCAAATAAATGGCTGTGGCTGTGTTCCATTAAAACTATATATAAATACAGGTCAAGCTGGCCCATGAGCAGTAGTTTGCCAATCTCTGCTCTACCTACTGTTCTTCTGAATTGCAAGGTTTTTCCAATCTGGCTGGTGGAAATACAAACTATTCCTAGGCTTGGTGGTCTCAGTATTTTTTCTGCTAAGTGTTCAGAGAGATTTTCACCGGCCCTTAGTCTGTCAGGTATGGATCCTTATTTAGCTAAAGACAGGAGGGGCTCTTGTGCAAATCTCCAGACACCTCTGTTTAACTGGCTTTGTTTCCCTGGACTGCCCACTCTTTGTCCTCAACTCTGAAAGACTGGCAGGTTTCTCTTTGGTTTCCATTGGTCCCTGAGTATTCTGGGGCAGGCACAGGGCTCATCTCTTCTACTTTCCCCCTCTCTCAGGTTTTATTGTCTTTCCTTGCCCAGTATTTCATGCCTGAACACCACTGCTTCATAGAGTTTATTTGTTTTTTGTTAGTTGTTTCAGGTGGTAGGGTAAATGCAGTCCTTATTCTATCTTGGCTGGAAGTCAAAGTCCCAATTGGTTTTTTTTTTTAAATATTTTATTGTCAAATTGTTTTCCATACAACACCCAGTGCTCTTCCCCTCAAGTGCCCTCCACCGTCACCACCACCTCTCTTCCCCCCTCCCCCTTCCGCCCCAACCCTCAGTTCATTCAATCGGTTTTTAATCTTTCACATAAAAGGAAACCAAGGGTAAGAAATATTTAGAAATTTGACCAAGACCATTTGGCTAGTAAGGAGAGAAAATTCAAAACCAGGGCTGCTAACCTCTAAGTGAGTGCTTTCTCCATTAGGCTACACTGCTTCCATAAGAAGAAATTGACCATGATCTGTCTTTTAAACATAAAACAATGAACTGTAGCTTTTATTAAAAGAAATTGATAAATCCAATGTTAAGCAAAGCTTTGGGGGTTATTTTATTATGTTTGAAAAATTTCAGACGGATCTCATGCCTTTTATGTTTTCTAATGGGGTCATTTTTTCTACTTTAGCATTTATTTGTGGTTCTTCTTATGGAGAATATTTAGGATTGCCTCCAAATGGTAAGAAACCTTGCCCATTTTGATGATCTGATCCTGATAAGCTTCCTACTGGAAAGTCCCCAGCTGGCTTAAACTTCAGCTCCTGCATTTTCTAGGGATGTGACTCTTTTGCAAATATACTGGAATTATCTTTTACAAAGGAGGGGAAAATATTGCTAAACTACATAAAAACATGATGAAATGAGAGATGTGGACAAGTTTATGTATATACTCTTACAGTTCATTTTTATTACTTTCACTACACAAATGCATTTAACATTTTCTGAAATAGTAATAAATTTTTGAATGGTAAAATATATGGCATTTGAATATGCCAAGTGAGAGAGATTAGTTGGATAGGAATATTCACAAAAATATGTAGCATCATATTACCAGGATGCTCTCAGTTTAATGGGAAAGGAACACTTATCTCTTTACAAATACTAATACACATATAATACATAGATATATATATACACAGATAATCTGTGTATGTCACAAGCAATGTATTTGCAAATAAAACATTAAGGAAATAATACTATACCACATACAACTCCTCTTTTAAATGTGTGAGAAGCTAATTTCCTACAGCAACAGAGAAGCTAAATTCTAGATGATAATTCATGCATCTTTAAATCTTTATAATTATATATATAAAATTTCATATGTAATAAAATATACATAATATTTTATATAACTTCACTTCTTAAACATTTATTTAAAAATTTTTTTAATGTTTTTATTTATTTTTGAGAGATAGAGTGAGACAGCACGAGCAGGGGAGGGTCAGAGAGAGAGGGAGACACAGAATTTGAAGCAGGCTCCAGGCTCTGAGCTTGTCATCAGCACAGAGCCCTATGCGGGGCTTGAACCCATGAACTGTGAGATTGACCTGAGCTGAAGCTGGACACTTAACGGACTGAGCCACCCAGGCGCCCCATAAACATTTATTATTTTATATATTACATGGAAAGGAGGTGTTGACCCCTGTTTCTCTTAACATTTATCAATTGGTGTTTATACCTTCACTAGAAATCACCTGTAGTAGCACACAGCCTTGGGCATCTTGCTTGTACACAACTATGTTCATACATTTTTCTCCCCTAAAGCGAATGGGATGACTTCTAAGACTCCTTCCAGCTAAGATGAAACATGGTAAGTGACTATACTAGGATTTCCTCATTATAGAATATATGTTATCCCTTTGAAACACATTAGAACACTGCAAGATAATTATTTCCTCCATTATTTCTATGAGGACACTATACCCAAGGAATTTAAATTTGCTTAACACCTAAAAGGTGGTGAAGAACTAAGGGTCTGAATTATAGTCTATATTCTTTTCCTACATGACTGACTTTCAAATTTTTATCAAAGATATATATTTTTAAAATGATATACGATGAGGAATCTCCATTTCAAAACAGATAAAGAACCATTTGATTATACATATATACTTTAATAAATCCAAAATGTAAATACTTACTTATGAGGTTAATAAATAATAAGACAATTTTGATATACATAAACTTTTGAAACAGAACGTTATGAACAACAGTTTCAGCCTTTCAGTGACGTCTAACCCACTTATTTCTATGCTGTGTTGGATTGGCAGGGACAAGAAAATCTTTATTTATAACAATAAGTCATTGTATATAGAAACAGCTCATAATCTCAAGATGTTCTTCGATTAAACTGATCCAGAGATGAGAAATATAATTAGAAATTTTTGTTTACAGGATGATTATTTAGAATATCTAACAACCAAATATCTCAGAATGTTATCAATACTTCTACATTTATTATACGATATTATGATGACATTACATGTATGTTTTCAATATCTTTTCCTTAAGTCCAAGGACATAGCTGAGATGCAGGCAAGAGCCTGTCTCACACTCGTGGAGTTCTAAACATATATAACTGCACGATTTGTCACATAATTTTGACCTAAAAACTTGATTTGGCACAACTAATGTGAGCTCTATGTTCGTTTTTTTTCAATAGTGCCAATATCCCGTTTTTTTGTGGAAAATTATTATATAAAAAATGCTTTTATTTACTAACTTCTAAAAATAAAATGTGTCAAATTAATGTATATTATGAGCTTCTTAAGTTAGATTTGATTTGTCCTCATAGATTTTGTTTTAAATATTTTCATGATATAAGTTTATTATACTTTTTGTTTAAATAATCTTTTCCTGAATAAATGCATATTAGAAGATACCTATGTGTCCCTGTCTATATTTTGATTTTGTTTTGCTCTTGACTTAATTGTATGTTCCTCTGTTGATATGAACATAATTTCTACTATTTTACTTTATGATTTTCACCTCTCTGTTCAATCCCTCATTAGACTGGGAGCTTTGTTTGTTCTGTTTCTTTTAACTTTGGATATATTTCTACCGTTTTAAAAGAAGAATCACTGAAGACTTCTCTTCTACAGAAGCACAAATTTCCCATTATTCAGTGAGAAGGCTTATAATGCTAGTTTCTCAAACATATAGAATTAAAATCAATTATAGTATGTTCCTTGAAGAAATGGTTAAAGGGATAGGAAGGTCAGGTTGAAATTACATTCCTTCAGGCTGATAAAGTGTTTTCATTAACAGGGTCCATAGTTTACACTTTTTTGTCTTTTTTTTTCTCATTGTTCTGCCCTTGATTCTAATGCTTTTCTTAATTTCAGTTTATAATCAAGAGTATTGCGGTCATGGAGAGAAAAACTAGGTTTGTTGTACCAAGCACTTTAAGATGATACTGAGTTGTATGAAAGTAAGATAGGTTCTGACATTCATTTAAATCAGGTCTGCGTGACTATGCATAGAATAGACATTTGAGTTGATGAAAAGGACAAGAAAGCAAGTGAAAACATATTTAACATTGACAATAAAGTATATATCTCCTATTAGTTGTGCAGCATTTCAAAATATTCTTTAACTTTTATTATTAGCAAATATAGCTAAAAGATTTGAAATTTCAGAATTCAAAATTCAAGGACATGAATACTGAGATTCTGGCTCAAGACAATAAAAAGTTGTTTAAAGATGTAAAAATGTTTATTAAAACTAAGTTAAAGTTCCTTTAGGCCTATGATGTCAATGCAGATTCTGTATATTGAAAAATGTCAATTGAAATCTTAGTAGGCCATCATTATGAAATAAAATTCTCATAGGCGGGATGTTTTATTCTAAACAATGTTTTCATTTTTAAACTAAATGGCTTAATGTCAAGAACATTACTAAAAACATTTTTAAACCCATTATTAATATGGTCTATATGCCAATCTTTAATGAGAATACAACCTAAAGTTTGTTATGACAAATTTACTGAATTCTAAATTTTAGGTATGTAATGGCAATATCATGAAATCAGTCTTATAAAACACACAATTATCTTATAGCTCTAGGATTGTTTCTAGTATCTACATACTTTCTGGACTACAGAATTAGCATGCATTATTTTAAAATAAAACATTATTATTTCCCATATATATTTTACCTTAATTTCTTCATCTAAAATTACCATCTCTATAACTTTGATCTACTACAAATAGATACCAAAGATTGTAAAAACTCACAAAATTTAACAAAGCTTAAAACATATATCATACTAGCTGAAGAAAATTATATTATCTAATAATAGATACACATTATTTAGCATAAGCTATGACTAAAGATACAGGTGAAACTGTAATTTTAATCTTTAAAATAGATAACTGAAAATATTGTGTGATTGTTAACATCAATTGCTACACTACTCATCAGCAGCAAGTATAAAATACTTTATCTCAATGACAGTGTGTATATTACTGCAGAAAAATGCTGAACACAATCAAATAATAATATTATTATCATTTATAATATGTATTGTTGCACATAAATGGAACATTAAGACAAATATACATTTCAAATTAATTATAAAATTAAGAGAATATAGGGTAATTTAGTAATTATATGACTGAAATATTCCACTAAAATGCTTTAAATTCAGTTTTGCTAAACTTTTGTTCTCTATGCTTAGCCATTTTGCCTTTGAAAAATCCAATTTACTTACCTTGGATGGTGAGTCTAAAGGATCTGACTCCAAATTTTACATGACACTGTTAGCCACTTGTGTTATTTATGTTAGTACACACTTACCTCCTCTATTATTTCTTCCTTTACATTTATGATAAATATAATGTTTTATGATATATAATAAATACATATAAAATATATTCTCATAAATATTAAGAACAAAAATTTACATAATAGGAAACATAATAAAATTCAAGTGGAAACAGAAAATAGTTTCAGAACAAATGCTAAAGTTGTTAGCTTGTTCACAAATGTTAAACAAAAAACGATCCTACCTGATGAATCAAAGTTCACCTCATTGCCAGGACTTGGACCCACATCAATGGATACAATTGGTAAGAGCTTCCGAAAGTCCCATAGTTTTATTACTCCACAAGCATCACAGGATGCTATCATATGACCCTTTAAAGTATTAAAAAGAAAGAGATTAATGTACATATGTACACATTTATAGCATATATATGTATATATAAATATGTATATACATGAATATGTAGTAACTCAATTGAAAAGGAAGAAGTGTGTTATTTTTTTAAGTTTATTTATTTATTTACTTACTTATTTAGAGAGAGAGAGAGAAAGAGAGACAGAGTGGGAGAGAGAAGTGAGAGAGAGAGAGAGCCTGATGCAGAGCTTGAACTCCTAAACAGTGAGATCATGACCTGAGCCAAAATTAAGAGTAGGGCACTTAACCAACTGAGCCACCCAGCAGCCCCAAGATTTGTGGATATTACTAAATCCACAGGGATACATAACTCTAAACTAAAACGTGTTCAATATATTTTTGTCTTAAATATAATAAAATTGTTATAAAAATAATTTAAATATATAAATTCTTATAGTAAACTTTGGAAGATAATTTGTCAGGAATTCATTTTGATTACTTTAATTTTATGAGAATATATAATAAAATAACTGTATGTCATATATATGTGATCCAAACATAAAAACTACTATATACATGAAAATATTGCACTAAAAGTACACTTCACTCTATATGCTTACAATTAGTAAGCATTAGTGATTTATACTTCAGATACGGTAAAAATGAAAACAGAGATAGAACACCAATAGAAACAAGGAAAGAAGAGTTTTTATCAAGGTGGTAGAAGCACTGGGGCAGGTGAAGTTGATGGCCAGGAAGAAACACAGATTGTGATCTGTGAGTCAAAATCAGTATAAATATTTGGGGCTATTTTGGTAACATAAAATGAGATAAGGAAGAAGATGATTAGATAAAGGGAATGGAAAACAAATGAAAGGGTGAATGTATTCAAGCATAATGGAAACAAGGGTGGGTATTTTCCTGGCATAGAAGTACCAGCTAGGGTCCTCAATTTGAAGCTCAAGGTCTGTCTACACCCTTTCTCAGGAGATGTTTATTGAGCATACACTTCATGCCAGATACTGGGATATAGTGATGAGTAAGAGGGGTCTTTGCTGCCCAGCAGTTTGTAATCTTTACTCATTCTCATTATAGCATCACTTAATTTTAGTATTCATGGACCAATTGAAAAGAACCAATGATTATTGGCTATATCAGTCTCATACATAATACTTATAAGTGATTATACTTTATACTATTTCCAATTTGATATATACTTTCGCTTTCAGGTCCAGCTTCATTTTTTTTTCTTTGAGAGAGAGAGAGAGAGAGAGAGAGCGAGAGCGAGCAAGCACACAAATGGGGGTTGGGTAGAAGAAGAAAGAGAGAGAGAAAATCGTAAACAGGATCCATGCTCAGTGTGGAGCCCCACCCAGGGCTGGATCCCACAACCCTGGGATCATGACCTGAGCTGAAATCAAGAGCCAGAAGTTCAACCTATTAAGGTACCTAGGCACTGCTCTAGCCTAACTATTTTTAATATCAAGTCAAAAATCAGTCTCTCACTTTTTTCCTTAATATTCTAAAATGCCAAAGACAATAACTTGATTATTGTATAATTATCCTTACCATTCTGAACTAGCTCACATGATTTTTTTCTCATTTATTCTTGATTTTTATCCTTCACAGGGAAAAAAATGTACATCTTGTATGACCGTCCAAGCGGACTCTTTGTTTTTCCCTAAATATACCAGTAATGTAACAAATGCTATCAGTTTTAAAATTCTATAACTGTTGTCACTATCCAAGCAATACAACCTTGTCCCCAATCTAATGAATGGGATATTTAATCTTTTTTATGACTTAAAAGGAACATGGAGAACTTGGAATGTTTTCAAATATGTAAACATGTTTTGTAAGAATTGTGAAGAATCAGTGAATTTAATTTTCAGAAAAGATTAGTTCCCAGTATTAGGAGGGAATATTAAAACTAGAAATTAGAAAGAACTCTTTCCAAATATGAGGACTTTCAAATATCTTTCAGAGATGACAGAATTAAATCGTTTTTTTAACTGTGAGAACAGAATAGATAAATTTCAATCATAATTTAATTTAGAGACACTTCTCAGTAAAGGCAGGTTATAGAGCTGCACTTTTATTGTCTAGATTCTATAAACTAAAGAAAATCTTAAAGTGTGGTTTGTATCACTAAATATTAACATGTGAAGAAATACACTAAAAGTAAAGTTCCATCATTTTGGGGGATGAAAATGAGTGTTTCAATCATCTTAATATTTTTACATTTAACTGTTACTGCTGCCAAATGATTGGTGTTTAACAGTTTGATAATATTCAAATCAGCCATACTTATTAAATCCCTTTAATGAATCAAGTACTATACTAAATGATTTATTAATAAATAGTACATATTATTTTAAACAATTTTGAATAATAGCATTTAGGCAAATTTCTACATTTCCCAAGGTACTTAGAAGTCAGGATAAAGTATACATTATGGTAAAAGAAAATGTAATGGCTTATTAGGTGATAGAAATAAGATTGTGTCCAGATTTCATAACCAAGAGATTCTGAGAGATTCTTGGTAGCAAACAAGTTAGCTATGATTCCATTAGCCAGTGAGGCAGATGCCGTGCCTGTCACAACACTAGGAGCATAGTAGAATTCAAAAAAGTATTTGTTAAGTCAACAGATAATAAACGCTTCATTGGAGTATATCTAGATGTTTTATTTTAGTCCAAGTCCTTCCCCAGCAGTATTAAGATAAATATTAGTTCTAGGTTATGTCCCTTAACTAATATTTAAGAGCCCTAGTCAGACTCTTGATTTCGTCTCAGGTCATGATCTCACAGTTCATGAGTTTGAGCCCTGCATAGGGCTCCACTCTGATGTTACACAGCCTGCTTGGGATTCTCTCTCCCTGACCCTCTCTCTGCCCCTCCTCCACACCCTCTCTTTCTCACACATGTGTTTTCTGTCTCTCTCAAAAATAAATAAATAAATAAACGTTAAAAACAAAGATAAATATTAGTTCTAACCTCATGGATCTGAATCACTTAGATAAAAGGGAGAGGTAAAAGATGCAGAGAATCCAAAGCCAAATCTTGGGAATCATCTTTAACACCTTATGTCCATCCTCCTATCTCAGGAGACCAGAGGCCCATCTGCCACTCCCCTTCTATGATGTCAAAGAACATACTAAAATACTGCCAATCCAAACTGCATAGTGTGTTTTGAGGGAGAAGTGTGAGAAAGGGATTACTTGACAATCTGGCGGGGGGGAAGTAGACATTTTATCCAGAACTTATGTCAAGTAAAACAAACAGCTATAATTGGGCACTTAACTTAAACAAAGAAAGATAATTTTCATAGAAAATGTTTTTTTACAGAGAGGTGGAATTATATGACAATCTTAAGGAAAGTAAAGACTCAAGGATTTTGTGAAACTTTCTGTAATAGAATTCTGATTGAAACTGGTATGAGTACCATACTGAAGAAGAGAGGCTACTAAAGGTGGTTGTAGAGAAAGCTCTCAGGAAACTTCAGATTCAGGTTTTGTGACACTGAATCCCCAGGACCTAGCATAGATCCTGCAACCTGTTTGGTATGTGATCTTGAATAAATCATTGAATGAATCAATGTAAGGGGAATAGAGAGCAATCAATGTTGACTGTATGTAATTTAAAAGGATTTTCTCCCCAATATAGAAATGTTAAATGAACTGGAACTCAGAAAAAAAAATGTTTTTGTGGTCACAGGGTCAAATAGTTAAATAAAGCAAGCAGAATTTAGCAAAGTGCACAAAGCATATACTTGAGGTAAAAGTGAATAGTCACAACTCCTGACTGCCCCTATTAAAGCTTTTCTATCTTCACCTTAATGATCATATAGTGAGAAAAGCCATAGAAACATAAAGTTAAGTATAAGTTAGAGTATAGCAACATAAAATCAGACTAGCCTTATTTAGTCTGCTGGAAACATCCTGGACAACATTTAGCATATGTGTTATGGACCATGAGTATTCGTACTTCTGAAACACTTCAGACTTCTGAAATTTATGATAACGTTAGAAAAAATAAGATGAAAATGAAAAATAGCACTAGTTATAAATAAATGAAGTGGAAACGAGAAACTTGTAACAATCTAATATGGAAGAAATAAACCTTGTGCTGTTGTGGATCCAGAAAATTGCTAGAGGCACCTTTCATGCAAACTCGATACCAACAGCAACAAGAAGACAAACAGACTGAAGTGCTATCTCTCTCCACAGAGGTTCCAAGCATATTTATATAATGCAAAACAAAGAAAGGAAAGGAGAAAATGGGGGTGCTAATGAGGCCATTTCTAATTTAATGAATAATTAAAAGTTATTTTTATAAGCCAATAGTAATCCTTAATACAAAGATATTTTTTGGCTTCACGTAATTTTCAAAAACAGTTTTGCAAGCTTGGGCATTAACATCATTTGGGGTTAAGAGGCCATTTTCAGGTAGGATAAGAAATGTCATATAGTAATAAAATATTC